>NC_071341.1:18867500-19060000 GCF_027744825.2 Synchiropus splendidus | reverse complement strand
AAAGAACCAGTTCCCCAAAGGTGTCAGTATCATGACCTACAAAGAATGTGGTGCTCACACGTATTACATACAAATAGGTTCACAAATATATTCTCAGGATTCTTTATGTCAAACTAGTCACAAAAAATCCACTGTTCACTAAGTGTTGTCTTGACTTGACTACCTCCCTCCCACACCTCATCGCTCACCTGCCCTTCTGCTCCTTTATTATTTAGAACCCGGAGAGTTGCTGAACTCATCCAAAATACAGTTGACTTCCATGGGCCGTCAATCTGGCCTCAAGCTCCAGGGACTACATTCTGTTCAGGGTCTGTTTTTCGCTGCTCTGACTGAAATTGGAAACCATAAACACATCTCTATCTATTTAGACGAGTGGTGGAAAAAGTGCCCCAGAGTCCAGAGAGAACAGAATCCTACAGATTTCAGTTTCCACGACAATAAATGAGAGGTGATTTTGACTCCCTGAGGTTAAGGCCTGTGTTCAGGGCTGTAGACATTGTTGGCACATGATACACATGTTAAAGAGAGGAGCAACTTCGACTGAGAACTTAAATGCATGTCTTAAACAAGCAAGCTTAAACTTAAAAATCAGTTTTGGTTATTTTTGTGTATATATACATGAGAGTGGCACAACTGTGGCATATTTATTTTTTCCTTCTTTTCCGATTCTTTTGTTATTTTCATACCATCCAAGTTTAATAAGCAAGACAAAACCAACTTTGTTTTGATGCAACTTTGTTTATGGGCTCACAACAGTTCACAATATGGCCCTTTTGGAAATGTAATTGCTGTCAGGAGAGCGCACACAACCTGCCAAGGAAACTAATTTCTGCATTCTGTATTCTTTGTTTTCCATAATCACAGCTCCCTCCTCGCCACCACATGCAGCGTCCTCATATCTCCTCAAATCCTCCACTGCTGCCCTCCCAGTCTAGGCTCCATCC
Source organism: Synchiropus splendidus (assembly GCF_027744825.2). Classification (NCBI taxonomy): domain Eukaryota; kingdom Metazoa; phylum Chordata; class Actinopteri; order Syngnathiformes; family Callionymidae; genus Synchiropus; species Synchiropus splendidus. Next base: position 19,059,056 of record NC_071341.1, on the reverse strand, counting down.
CAAACAATATGAAAATAAATTTTAAAAAAATGTTGCGTCATAACAACCGACGCACATGTTAATCTTTTTATTTTTTAAAAAAAGCAACATCTTCTGCACCACTTTTGTTACAATGAGCTGAAGACGATGGTTGAGAACATAGAAAAGTTGGAGTTGAGAAAGGAGTTAAGGAAGTTGTGTGAATGTTTACATTTCAACTCAGAATGCAACAACAACGTGAATTGAATTGTACTGTTTTCTTGTGGCGTCTTGATTCATCCTCAAAGCTTTAGATCTCATGACGCTTCTAACATCTCGCTCATCTCTTCTCACTCACCCACAGTTTAACTTCAGAATAAAACTGACGGAACCCTCTCTGTTACAGAAACAACAGTGTTCCACAAGGCACAAGCCTTCAGATCAGATGCATTGTTCATGAGTATGCAGCCATGATACATTTTCTTTCCTTACCTTGGAAAAACTGAAGCTGAGCTCAGGTCTTTTTGCTGACAGTGTATTAGTTCTCTCCCTTTTGCATTTTTTCAACGCACAACATCATCATAAAGTTAATTGTCTAACTATATTTAAACCTGAGGTGGGAAGAGACACACATTTGTCTGTATTCATGCAGTCCTCATGAGGTCAGAGCCAAACTACAAAAGAAATGAGTAGACGTAATGATAGTAAAAACAGCACATTTATACAGCTTTTATTTGCATTTTTTCCCCATAGTTATGTCCACCACTTCCAATACTTATGATTTATATTGTCAGCTATTCAGTAAAAAGTATATAAAACAAAGTATTATATAAATAACTCCTTCCCTCCGAAAACTCACCTCAAAACTCACCTCTTCAAAAAAGCATTTTCTTTTTCAAAAACATATATATATATGTATGTATATATATATATATATATATATATATATATATATATATATATATATATATATATATATATATATATATATGGTTTTTCTTTCCCTTTTTAACTGCTTTCTTTAACTTATTTATCTGTATCTTGTACAATGTCTTTCTGTGCCTGTAAATTAAATGTATTATTATTATTGTCGCATCAAACAGCATATTTTTAACATAAAATATAATGCCCTTATCCCCATTTTTCCCCTGTTTTATACAATTAAGGTAACAAAAACTGTTAAATTCAAGTTAAATTCATGACTTTTTCTTCTGTTCTTCTTCCCTTTGGATTGCCTCTCACAATACTTAGTATAGACAATGTTGCCCCTTGGGAAATGTAGCTGCCCACCCCTGCCTTCAACAGGACCCTGTGTGTGTCTCACAGTCTCATTTCTGTTGACCTCCAACAACTGTGTTCTAAACTATATGGATGACCTGAACTCTCTTGTGGGAGGCGTCTCTACACACCCAGATCTTGTTAAAGTCTTACTTACAAGAGAAAAGACGTTGCTGAATTACGTCTCAGGGCACCTTGTCCTTAATCCATCACGGCTCTCGCGGGGACGTATTAAGTACACAAGCTCGTCTCTTCGACCTGAGGCAGCACAACACACGGCAAGTGAGATTCACTTTGCTTTGTAGCCGGAGGCTTTTGTGCTGATAATGACCTGCGCATGGTTCCTAATGACTTTTCACTTCCATACGTACAAACCGCTGGATCCCAAAGAATGAAGACACACATTATGATGCTCATATGTATATTATCTGCTGTGTCACCATGCAAAATGTTTTTGCCAAGCTGCTTTGCTGCCTAACTCTCAGTTGATTCCCCCTCACTGACAATGATTTAGGATCCTTACAAGTGTAAAATAACTGTTTTTACTTTGTGATTGATTCGACCAACTCAGTGATTTATTCACCCCAATATGACATAAATAGATAAAGCTAATGGCTTCCTTGGATAAAGTTGCACTTGACCTCTTCAGTGGCAATAATGGACCTCTATAATGAAGTGGTCTTTACTTTCCTCAGTCAAAGAAGATGCAGCTGTTTCCTTCATCTTGACTGGTGTGTGTGTGTGTGTGTGTCCCGTCTGTCTCGGCAGATCAGAGAAGCATGAGTAAGGCCTGTTCAAGCATGACATCGCCACTTGGTCTGTCAGTGTCAGTTTTCCTGCAGTGCTTGTCGCGCTCCTGTTGTTATTGTTGACACTCTGTGTGTGGACTTTTCCATTGATCGGAAGCTCGGGGGAAATTATCTTTTCTGTTGTCGACAGTTCTGACATGTGTAGCAGAGAGTATATATATCTATTCAGCGCGTCCTCTGACAGACTGGTTAGGCTTCCGTGCGGTATATTCCTGTTGGAGGTTCGAGTTCCTGGAATCAGAGGATGATGAAGTGTTTTGTGCTTGTTCTTCTATGTGGTTGGATTTTCCCGGAATGTTCAGGTCAAAATTTGGATGAACAATGTGAGGTGATCCCAGGCTCTATGCCTCTGCCTGTTTTGGAAAAAGAAGGAGACGTTGTTTTAGGGGGGCTCTTCTCCCTTCACGACACAGTGGTGGAGCCAAGTTTCTCCTTCACTCACAAGCCTCCTGCTACTCAATGCACCAGGTTTATGCTCATTATATTCAAATGTATTGTTTTACCTTGCTCATAAATCTGTATGTTTCCGGTCCAGGTTCAACTTCCGGACCTTCCGCTGGATGCAGACGATGATCTTTGCTATCGAGCAGATCAACAGAGACGGCACGTTGCTGCCCAACATCACTCTGGGCTACAAGATCTACGACTCCTGCAGCACTCCTCATCAGGCCCTGAAGGCTGCCGTGGAGCTGATGGGCAGCGCCAACAGCTCGCTGGCTGGAGGTGCAACTCTGAACAAAGGCGGCTGCCGTGGAACTGTGCCAGCAGTCATTGGAGATGGAGGCTCCACACAGTCTCTGGTTGTAGCTCGGTTTTTAGGAGTGTTCCATGTGCCTCAGGTGAGGAAGATATGGATGAAAACTACAGAATCTTTGTGGAGAACTTTGTTGATACTTTGTTGTTTTATAGTGAATTAAACCACAATAATATTTAACAGCAGAATGATCGAATATAAGTTGAAACTGTACACATCAGGGAGGAAGCGCTTTTTTTTTTTTTTTTTTTAGATATAATTATCAATTTTGTCTGTTTTTTGATGAAGTAATTAATTGAAATGAATCCCGTCGCAGCCATAATAGAAACCTAAAATGTGTTCGGCTGTAGTGCGCTCAGTCACCACTGGATGCCACTGTTTCTTCTCTTCCAGGTGAGTTATTTCTCCAGCTGTGCCTGTCTCAGTGACAAGAAGGATTTCCCTGCGTTTTTAAGAACCATGCCCAGTGACTTCTTCCAGGTAAGAGACATTCTTTTTTCTTTATTTTCTTTTTTCAATCTTAACATGGATTTTTCCACGTCTTTATTTCTTCTTTGTAGGTTGATGCACTTGTGCAGCTAGTGCAGCATTTTGGCTGGACCTGGGTCGGCGTGGTCGCGGGGGACGACGCCTATGGTCGAGGGGGAGCCAACATCTTCGCGGATGAGGTTTCTGAAATCACACTTTTACAACCCTACAAATTGATTAGTTTTGATGAGTTAGCAATTAAATGGCAATGAGTCAAATACAGTGGTACCTCGGTTTTTGAACGTCCCAAAATTCAAACAAATCGAAGTTCGAACAAAAATGTCGAGATATTTTTGCTTCGGATTTCGAACAAAAAATCCAGAACTCGAGCCGGAAAAAACATCACGTGCGGGGGCCGATTGACCCACGACGCACTTTGTTATTGTGTACAACGGAGCCTCACTATGCAGACGTGTCCATACGTCTCCACACCTCTGAGGCTGGAGCGCACACTCCAGGGTTTGATGTCCTGTTGTGGGCTGGAGCTGGGACAGGGATGAGGCGAGTCTGGGACAGGGCGTGACTTGGTTTATGACTTTGTCACGGCCAAACTGCACAGAAGCGCACATTCAGAGCTGGACACGCACCGGGCACCTCTTCCCTTCTGGAGAGACGTCACTCACTCGGCAACCCCTCCCACATGCAGCGGCCACACACATAGAGGAACAGCCACCTGCAGCAGACACTCTACATTCACTCCTACAAAAGACTATTTTAAGGCTTGGAACGCATTATTTCTTTTTCCATTCATTGATGGGAAAAGTCGATTCAGATTTCGAACAAATGGCTTCTTGAACGGCCTTCTGGAACAGATTGTGGTCGAGTACGACTGTACCTCAGAGATTTGGGTGTTGGACGAAAATAGCAGCAGACATCCAAATATAATATGATCGTGATTGGAAAACCAGCAAGAGCAGAATGCAGCTGATCATTCTGACCACATGCTTCTTGCTCTGCCAGGTTAGAAAACTGGGTGCGTGTGTTGCACTCCATGAAATTATCCCCAGGAACCGAGGACAGGCTGAAATATCCTCCATTATATCCAAGATCCGCTCCTCTGGTGCGCGAGTCATCCTGGTGTTTGCTGTGGAGCAAGATGCCGCAGCTTTGTTTGACGGAGCGCTCAGGTAAGACGCTCCACCAGCAGCACGGGAATCAATTTGGAAAACAAAGAAAACGTGTGGTGTTTTCTCCATAGGGAGGGGCTGAGTGGGATCCAGTGGCTGGCCAGTGAAGCCTGGAGCACCGCTGCCGTTCTCTCCAGTCCCAAAAAGTACCATCCCATCCTGCAAGGGTCCATGGGATTTGCTATTCGCAGGGCTGAGATCCCAGGACTGCAGGACTTCCTGCTCCGCTTACATCCCTCCAGCCCAGACGCCAGCGACGACCCCTTCCTGGTGCCGTTCTGGGAAGAGGTGTTTGAGTGCAGGTTAGGTGTGAAAGAAGGAGGTGATAAACCTGCATGTACTGGAGAGGAAGACCTGCGGAGTGTGACCAACATATACTCAGATGTTTCACAGCTGAGGATTTCCTACAACGTGTACAAAGCTGTGTATGCCATCGTCTATGCTATAAGAAGCATGAGAGCTTGTGAGAGAGGGAAAGGGCCGTTCGCTGGGCAGGCCTGTCCAGACGTTGTCAATATAGAGCCCTGGCAGGTAGGTGGCCTTCTTCCTCTGCGCTCCATGATCTCATTCATGTTCTTCTGACTCCAACTCAAGTTGCTGCATTACATCAAACAAGTTGAATATCTCAACTCGTTCGGGGATGAAGTCCAGTTCGACGAGAACGGTGACCCGGCCGCCATGTACGACCTGGTCAACTGGCACCTGAGTCCGAGCGGAGAGATTCAGTTCGTCACCATCGGCAAGTTCGACGAGAACACCGGGGTTGGGAAGCAGAAACTTCAGATCCAGGAGGAGAAGATTCTGTGGAACGGCAACGAGACAAAAGTGAGCATCTCTGAGAAACTCTGGAAGCCAGCGGGGCGTTTGATCGGTGCAGTTTGGGCTTTGTGTGTCGCTCAGGTCCCCTTGTCAGTGTGCAGCAGCATCTGTCCTCCTGGAAGCAGGAAAGCCATCCGGCCAAACTTCCCTATCTGCTGCCATGATTGTGTTGTTTGTACAGCTGGGGAGATTAGTGATCAGACAGGTACGGCCACACCACGCTTCTGCTGTCCTACATCCTCATTACATTGTTTCCGTTTGTACAGTAGCTACTGTAGCAGTGCCTTGCCAGATTACCGGCATTTTCATTATATTTATTAGAACATACATTTATATCACGTTCATATTTTTATTTTTCCATTATATTTTCATCACAAAGCTGCCAGCAAGTTCATATTTTTTCCATCAAACTACTACTACTGCTACTAACTACTTGATCTAGTACTTGTATTCTACTACTACTGTTTATACTTCTACTAGTTGTGGTGAAATGCACCCTATTGCACTTCTGTTTCTAATACTGCTACCACTACTATTTCATTGACCTCAACTATCACATACTATAGAACTGCTGCTACTATTAGTACCATTACCCTGAATGCTACTGTGGCAAATACTGCTACTGTTATTGCCAGAAGAACCAATGCAGCAATTTCTGCTCTACTCTGCTACTGCTGTTTTTCTTTGTCTTTGACTGTACTGCTAATTCCACTATGACTCTAACCAGTACTTATTCTCCTACTTGCACTACTACAGTTACTACTAGGAATACTACTGTGACTGCTACTACCAAGTACCTGTCACTGCTAGATCAAATGTAAACTACGTTTACTACTTTCTTCTTGCTCTACTGCGATTAATATTACCAGTACTTCTTTGACTGCTTAGTATTACTACCTATATAACAGTGACTACTATTGCTACTAAAACTGTGACTTAAGTATTGCTATTCTACAACAAAAACTATAGTGAGAGCTACGAGTAAGTTTGCCATCACTAGAGCAAATGCATACTTCTCCTACTTTTGTTGGTTTTACTGCTCCAACCACTACTTTTTCTACTTCTAATTGACCCACCACCGTTCACCAAGCACCACTCCACTGCAACTTGTGACTCCACTACTACTAATAGTACTGCTGCCACTGCAAATGCAGCTGTGACTTCTCATCTACTGCGACTATTTCTTCTGCCAGTTCTTGTACTGCAGCAATGGCACTACAGTCAAATAGCCTGAAATATTGTTTGTGTTGTCCAGATGCAGTAGAATGTGTCAAGTGCTTGCCGGAGTTTTGGTCCAACGAAGAGCGGACGACCTGCATCGCGAAGAAAGTGGAGTTTCTCTCATACGGCGACAACATGGGCATCGCCTTGATGGCCATTTCCCTCATTGGCGCCTTCTGCACCTGTGTGGTGGTCTTCATCTTCTCCTGGAACAGAACCACGCCCATCGTCCGAGCCAACAACTCGGAGCTCAGCTTCCTGCTGCTCTTCTCTCTGACCCTGTGCTTCCTGTGCTCCCTGACCTTCATCGGCCAACCCTCCGAGTGGTCCTGCATGCTCCGTCACACCGCCTTCGGCATCACCTTCGTCCTCTGCATCTCTTGCATCTTGGGAAAAACCATTGTCGTCTTGATAGCTTTCCGAGCTACTATTCCCGGGAGCACGGTGATTAAATGGTTCGGCCCTGGGCAGCAGAAAGCCATCATCGCCTGCTGTACTTCCATCCAGGTGAGTGGAGTGGCTCCACCTGCTGTTAAACCTCGTCATTACCGCAAGTTCATATTTTTTTTACATCAAACTACTTCTACTTCGAATAACTACTACTACTGTTTATGCTTCTACCAGTAGTGCTGCACTGCCTCCTATTGGCCTTCTGCTTCTAATACTGCTACCACTACTATGTCATTGACCCCAACGGTCACATACGATAGCACTGCTGCTACTATTAGTACTACTACCCTGAATACTCCTGCGGCAAATACTGCTACTGTCATTGCCAGAAGAACAAATGCAGCAATCACTGCTTTACTTTACGCATTTCTTTGTCTACTACTGTAATGCTGATGCCACCATGAATCTAACCAGTACTTATTCTCCTACTTGCGCTACTACAGTTACTACTACGAGTAGTACTGTGACTGCTACTACCAAGTACCTTTCAATGCTAGATCTACTACGTTTACTCCTTTCATCTTGTTGTTCTACTATTAATATTACTAATACTACTACAACCCCAGCTAGTACTTCTTTGACTGCTTGTTTTAGTATTACTACTATTACTACTGTGACTACTATTGCTACTAAAACTGACTGTAAACCTCCGTAATGCTGTCCTCATCATTTATATCACATATCATATATATTTTTCATCACAATGCTGCCAGATAGTTCATATTTTTTTTACATCAAACTACTTCTACTTCATATAACTACTACTACTGTTTATGCTTCTACCAGTAGTGCTGCACTGCCTCCTATTGGACTCCTGCTTTTCACACTGCTACCACCACTATTTCATTGACCCCAACTATCACATACGATAGCACTGCTGCTACTATTAGTACTACTACCCTGAATACTCCTGCGGCAAATACTGCTACTGTCATTGCCAGAAGAACAAATGCAGCAATTACTGCTTTACTTTACGCATTTCTTTGTCTACTACTGTAATGCTGATGCCACCATGAATCGAACCAGTACTTATTCTCTTACTTGCACTACTACAGTTACTACTACGAGTACTACTGTGACTGCTACTTGCCTTTCAATGCTAGATCTACTACGTTTACTCCTTTCATCTTGTTGTACTACTATTAATATTACTAATACTACTACAACCCCAACTAGTACTTCTTTGACTGCTTGTTTTAGTATTACTACTATTACTACCGTGACTACTATTGCTACTAAAACTGACTGTAAACCTCCGTAATGCTGTCCTCATCATTACAGTACGTCGTTTCATTACATTTTTCATCACAATGCTGCAAGATAGTTCGTAGTTTTTAGAGTACTTCAGAAGTACTTCTACTTCAACTGCTAATAACAACTACTACCGTTTACACTTCTTCCAGTAGTGCTGCACTGCCTCCTATTGGACTCCTGCTTTTCACACTGCTGCCACCACTATTTCATTGACCCCAACTATCACATATTATAGCACTGCTGCTACTATTAGTACTACTACCCTGAATACTACTATTGCCAGAAGAACATTACAACTTATTCTCTTACTTGCGCTACTACAGTTACTACAAATACTACTGTGACTGCTACTACCATGTACCTTTCAATGCTAGATCAAATGCAAACTACATTTACTCCTTTCATCTTGTTGTTCTACGATTAATATTACTCATACTACTGCAACCCCAACTAGTACTTCTTTGACTGCTTGTGTTAGTATTACTGCTAGTACTGCTGTGACCACTATTGCTACTAAGACTGACTGTCCACCAGGTCATCATCTGCACAGTGTGGCTGGTGGTTGCTCCGCCCACCCCAGTCAAGCTGATGCCGCGCGAGAGCGCCCTGGTCATCCTGCTGTGTGATGAAGGTTCGCACGTTGCCTTCGCCCTGGTTCTGGGCTACATCGGCCTCCTGGCCTTCATCTGCCTCCTCCTGGCCTTCCTGGCCAGGAAGCTCCCCGACAATTTTAATGAGGCCAGGCTCATCACCTTCAGCATGCTGATCTTCTGCGCGGTGTGAGTGGCCTTCATCCCCGCGTACATCAGCTCGCCAGGAAAGTACTCCACCGTCACAGAGGTCTTCGCCATCCTGGCCTCCAGCTTTGGTCTCCTGGGCTGCATCTTCGCGCCCAAGTGCTACGTCATCCTGCTGCGACCTGAGAAGAACACCAGGAAGCATCTCATGTCCAAATCTTTGAACGACAAGTTTTGACACTCTGCATCTTCTGAGCCACAGTGGAAGATACCAACTGTCATACTAGAAGTGGGATTTCCTGCAGAGAGTCGCGGATGAAGGAGACTGAAAAAGGATGGGGGACGAGCTGGAGCCAAACCTCTGCAAGCCCAACTTACCTCACCAACACTCCCAAGTTTGTATTTGTGGGAACATTGTGAGGTATCTCATTGTCGTAACCTTCTCACCCAGCCTCTCCCCCGAAACTTCACCATCCAAAACACATGGCTAACCTTAACCTGGACTCTGAACCAAACTTAGACCCAATTCTAATTTTGATCCTCAAATTGAGGAGTCCAGCCAAATGTCCCCAGCCAAAGGTCCTCACAAGGATAGTGTTTTGTCAATACTTGTTCCCCACAAAGTACCAGACATGTGAACACTAACTCAGACATTTAAAAATTCGCCACAGGCAACTTGACTCTTCCGGAAATGACGTGAGCAGAGGTTACTGAAAAAGAAAAAAAGCTTCACGATTTTGGGAAGTGTAGCGTGAGTCAGACACGCGTACCAGACACACTTCCTGCAGGGGGAGGCAGAGTGCTTTTTCTGATTTCATTACAGTTTTTCTCAGTGGCGATGGTACGAGTCTTTGCTTCATCTTGTCACATAAAAGGCAATTGCAAATGCTTCTTAACATCCATGCAACTGATGACGTGCAGCTCTCTGATGTATCCTACGTCATAATTTCATGTTGCATTAAAGCGAACACACCATTTACACAGTAGCTCAACGTTACGACGCCCGTGGTCGTAAGTGGTCGCATCAACAACCAGCGAGATGAGGAGTGAGGTCACGTGCCGGAGGGAGAGGCGGAAGAAGCAGAGCACATGTCCATGGCCTTACAATGGCTGGGGATGCCTTTTATGCCTGCAGCACTTTACTTGCATTTTACTTTTTTTTTTTTTTTTTTTTTTTTTTTTTTTAACTTCATGTCTGTGTTTTGTATTACAATGTATTAAGTACTGACTGCTGTACGTTCTCAGAGGGAGTGGAGGATCTTTCACCTAGTCTGTGGAAAACATTGCCCTGGGACAGAGAGAGAAACATCTTTGAAAACATCCAGTCAAGTGTCAATGTGACTCTTGCCCAGTCTCTTGTACATCCACCTCCCTCATACACTGAACTGTACCTTGTGAATAACAATAATAACCATGAGCCAGAATTTCATTGTTGCATGGACTTTAGCAGTAATTTAACTCTTTTTATGAGGAGTTTTTTAGAAAAATGCACTGTTTTTCAAATTTGAGAAACACCCCAAGGTGACTGACATTATTTTAAAAAATTCAAGATCCCATCTTTTAAAATTTCAATCCATGATAATCACTCCATGTCTCACTTTTTTCACTGAGACAATGTCAGGCTTTAATGGGCCTCTCTGGATGTGAAGGATCAGCAGTTCCACTCATCTCCACGGGAGAGTCCAGTCACCCAGCTGAGAAAACTAATTTCAGCCTCTAGAATTCAGTCTACTTTTTTCTTCGGAGGGACTGAAGCGCGGTCGATCAACGTCACGCTCCTTCCCTCCCTGTACTCAGGAACAAAAAAACCTTCTACACTCAGTTGGCGTGCAGAGATTTTGGCCTCAAAATCTTCCAACAGAACCCTGGGGGAGTCCACTTCCTGCTGGACAAAATATCTGAGGCGGGGTCGCCAACCAGTCAGAGGCTGAGAGCCACGCCACATTGTTTCACTGTGCTGCTGAAAAGAGCCACATCCTCCAAACATGGAAGGCTGTGAGGCTCACCTGAACAGCTGGTCACGTGACTTAGCGGCAGTATAGCGGTTAAAGCAGATCACTGTGGTTGCTGGTTCGCATCCAGCGTATGTCTCTTGCACATGTATTTTTAAAATTCATGCATTTTACCGTGATCCTCCTGGAAACATCAAGGGGCGCAAGATAGAAATGTGTGCGCCATTTATTTTACTTATATATATATTTTTTATGTGGGTCATGCCACCAATAACTTGGCCCCGGTCTGTGTGTGTGCAGACTGGAGCCAGTTTCCCCTCATGTGTCCAGAGATAGAGGTGGGCAATATGATGACATTAAATCATGACAGTAAGAAGGTGTTGAGGAGCAACCAAGGTGAGGAGATCACATGGATTGGCTGCCATTCTTCCTCTCCACTCTACTGTAGAGCTCCAGTGTGTTGATGCACTGATCTGTCCGTCAGTCAAAGCAGTGCTGCTGTGGTGCGGGGTGCTCCTCTTCCCACACACTCACAGCCAAGAAGGCGCTCACATGCACAACTTCCTGCTGTTTTTAAACCTGATGCGCCTCTAACTTGACCACACACTTTCACCACAGAACCATGGAGGGAGGGATCCTTGTCGGAGCCGCCACCATGCCTAAGACTGTCTGCACCGCAGAGCTAATGGCTAACGTGACGTCTCACTTCAACACTTTATTGACACTCATGGACTGTCATTGCATTGTGGTTTAAAAGTTGGCGAAAAACTAAATGCACCACAATATAAGTACGCTCCAAAATGTGAAGAGAGAGAGAATAATTGTTTTTATGAAGCAAATTCAGGCAAATAAGGATTTGTCACGAAACTCAAAAACTCAAAACTACAATAAAATCATACAAAGGAGAAGTGGTAAAATCCAAAGTTATTAAAAGAATGTAAAAAAAAAAATCATGATATTGGCCGAGTTTGCCTTGGTTTTTTCAATGAGTCAATCGTGGCTTGAAAAAGGTTGAAAAACACTGGTTTAGGGAATAACCAAGTGAAACATGGAAGTAATGTAAATCGTCTTGATCGTGGATATGATGATGATCCAAGTCTTAGGACGTTGTTGGCCAGGCTTGTCCTATGGTGTCTTATCTAGACTCAAGATGCATAAGAAAGAGGCGAAGACTGAGGCGCCTATCCAGGTAGACCACGTCTCCACGGAGCTGGTGAAGTCTATCTGAAACTGGTGCAGAGCTTTGCTCAACTTTTGCTGCTGGAAACAGAATGGGCTTGTGCTCCCTTTGCGTACTCTCATGGTAGATGGTGCGCTCTCAGCCAAAGCTGCAGCGGGGGAAGAAAACACTTGACATCTTTCCGGACGTGAAACCACCCGACGCTGATAACAGTGAGAGGCCTCCGCTCCCCGGAGTCCGCTCTGCAGCTGTCATTAATTAATTAAAACCTACGACCGCAGAGGCCATTACATACAAACATCACGCAGCGCAATAACAAACGGAAAGGTCGGGAATATTTCTCCCTGGCGTCAGCTTCTTCTGAGCGTATATTGATGACCCCTCACTGATTGATCTGGTGTTTATCCAGAGGATACAATGGCGGGTGGAGACGCGCGCTGACAGATGCAGGGCGGACAACCTCATTTCTCCATCACTGTTTCATGGAAAAACCGCCATCACAATTCAAGCTCACCCACAGAGAAATTCTCCTGCATTCCATCACTCACGATCGTCATCTGCAGATAATCTGGGATGCAGACATCACTACGTAACTGCAGGGATGACGGTGGTGATGTAGATTTATTTCATGTTTTCAGCACTGCTCCGTACCATTACACACACATGATGACCAGATGTTCAGGTTGGCGGAGCCAGAAACTACAAATCCACACGATGAAATGGTGTAAAACTTGTATGAAAGAAAGCGCAACTTATTCTCAGGATTTTGTTTTATTACTTTATTACTTTTTATTACTTCTTAATACAAAATGTTTTCCTTTTTTTAGATTTATTTTTATTAGATTATATGACATGTTTTTTTTTACCTAAAATAGAATACACAAACAAAATAAATAAATTGAAATGAATATAAAAACAATAAATACATAAACCAAAAAATAATACATAAAATATAAATATTTTAAAAAATGAAGAATCAAAAACAGTGAAAGAGAAATCTCTCACCAGGAATTAGTCTAAGGGGAGGGAGTCAAGTGAGCTGAAATAGGGAGGAAAAGGTTGCCACTTACTGAAAAACTTTCCAGTATTATCCTTAACTGTATGCTAGATGAACAAGAAGCCGGCGTTGTGCTAGCAAAGAAGTAATAGCTATCACATCCAGTTGAACAGATCAGAAGTGCATAGGGGTTTTTGGAAGACCAAATACAGTTACTTGAGGTGAAAATACGTAAGTGATTAATAAGTGTTATGGATCATATGTTTCAAAGTAATTTTCCCAAAAGCGACGCAGCGATGGACAGGAATGAAACATGTGAGTTAAATTACAAGGTGAGGTATTGCACGTATCACAGTGAGTTGAAATGGTCTGTGGAAACATCTGTGCTCCTCTTTTTCTAAGTGGGTCCAGTGGGTGTTATTACTGAGTCATGACAGGGCACTTCATTATGAGCACAGTTTACTCCCAGGTTCTTGTTGAAAGAATAATAATATTGATTTGGTTGATGGTTGAAACCCTCGGTCCTCACAACTGATTTGCACATCTGCTTTGCTTGAGCTTTCTCACACGTGGCGAGTCTTGGTTGAAGAGTTTAAAGGGGCCTGCAAGAAATTGTGATGCGCTGCCTCTGTGATTCAGTTTAGAGTCATCGGTTACAGACCCTGTTTAGAGTTACTTCCTTTTTTCCTTCAGCTTTGCTTTGGTGCTGGGGAGTGAAGCTAGTACTGGCATGTTTTCGGGCAACGTAGCTGTTTACCACAAAACCATCTAAAGGTGGGGGCTTGTGGAGCTTTTTCATCTGAGACTCAGAGCAGAGCTTCGATCCATCCATATAAAGGGAGTAAGGCCTTGTATGTACAACAGTATGTTTTTATTTCTTCTTAACAAACAACAGTGTACTAGCATCCTGGCTAACGTTACCATCCTCATACCGATAACAGAGCTATCACCCCAATATAGCGGCGAAGCCGGCTTCGCCTCCACCCATTTCTTCTCCGTTGGTTCTCCAAACCAAGTGAGATGATCAGCGCTGATGCAAGAGGTTGCAGAAACATTGGAGCTGGCATTTCCAAAACATCTCCAACACTCGATACGCAGGGAACAAAACACAACACGGCAGTCAATGACACGTTGTCCTTTTGCGTGACGTCATGAAGTGTTGCCCCAATTCTTGTGGAAGTCAAGTCACTTCACTTCGTCGTCGTAGGGCACTTCATAGTGGAGAGTACTCAGAACCAAGTGCTAGCGTTGGGGGAAGAAACACATAGTTTCTCATGACATCTTGTTCTGAACAGGCTTTCAATAACGTTGATCTATGGATCTTAGGAAAGCATGTGGTAGTTGAAGAAATGTCGTATTCATATTTGGTGCACCTAGTTGTAAAACTCCAACATCACAGAGGAAATGGGCACCTTGGAAAGCACTAATGGTCGCCCTGATAATCGCACCTTTCAGTGAGATGGATGATGTGGGAAGCGTCAGGGATAATAGATGTTTGGGCCACTAGTAATTGTGGCTCGCATGTTTTACACACCAGTGGTTCTCAGCATCTGTATGTGCGCTCCAACGTCTCTCCACTCAGGTGCAGCCTCAGTAGCTTTCCTTGACCGAGCTGAGGTCTGAATTCAGACCCCATAGAGCACGGTGTGAGTGGGTGTGAGACATACAGAGTGAGAGACAGAGAAGCTGTGAATTCTGTGGGAGAAGAGAGTGTGAAGACGGTGGCAGAGGAAGCTTCCCACTTTTATCTTTGTCCAGGGAATTAAGAAGCGTGTCTTTACCAAACACCTGGGCAGCACCTCAAATGTGAGGTTGTCGGGTTCTGTTTGGAAACAAATGATTTCTCATATTGTTTAAAGCAAGGAGTCAAATCCAGGCGCCCCTTCCTCACAGACCTCAGCTCTGTGGCGTGAATTTCTGAGTTGCACTTTGTTGTCAAATTGAAAAATCAAACTGATATTCAGATTTTTCAGATAAACATCTGCGCCACTGTTTGCTGTCTAAATGACAAGAAAATGAACCTGCTGCCATTTGTAACATTTAAAAAGCTTCATTTGCCGTCCATCTTTCTTTAGTGCCTTAACAAAGATTATTGAAGCTCTTTGCTCATATCAGTTGATGCAAACGTCCTGAGCTAAAGAACAAAATGAACTTAGGATAGATGGAAGATACGAGCACAAACTGGGACATTTATTCATAGAAGTTCAGAGTCAGCCATGGAATATGAACTGCTAAGGATGTTTATTATCTGAATAGCACAACATGTGGTGTTGCCTACTGAGAAAAATTCATTTCAAAACTTAAGAGAAAGCATCGATTGGATTAGTTTACCTCAGGACGTGATTAATATTCATAACTGGGTTGTGCAGGATCAGAAATGTCAGTGAAACCAGCCCATGTGTGGGTGGGGGAGTGTATGGGGTGAGTGTGTCAGTCCTCTCACCCGCTGCTGTATGGTGTGTTTAATAGCGACGCTACGTCCTGCTATCACAGCCAAACACAAACTACAGGGTGAACAACTGATAAAAAAAAAAAAAATGACTCTTGCGCTCAAACTCAAGCTCCTTTCCCTTAATGAAAAAGTGTGTTTTTTCTTTAACAGAATTTACTATATATTTTTCTTTAAAAAAATGATTTGCCCTTTCACTCCTCTTCATGCTCTGCCATGTGGCCAAATGGGGTTTTTCAGACCCAAAGCACCAGATCAATTGACGGAACTGACATCCGTAAATCAAAACCAACTATATAATAATAATAAAGGGTCTTTTCTCGCTGGTCATTTTTCCATATTGTTCAACCTGTTTGCGTCATGTTTCGTTTCTCTTGTGCTTGTATTTTGTTATGTCTTGTGTTCCTGCGGTTTCCTCTTTCTCCAGCTTCACGGCAGCGCAGCCGGATCCCATTCCGCTGATCAGACTCCACTGATTTCTACACCTGGGTTCCCGTCTGCGCTGCCAGATGGTTGCTTCGCGTCCTCGCGGTAAACTCTCTCTCGACCTTCTGTTCTCTCGTGCTCCTGTTTTATATTTCTGAATTCCATGCGTGCTTGCCCTTTCTTCCTTTTGTTGTCCTTGCTCAGTTTTCTGTTTCTCACTATTTGACTGTGTGTGAGTTCTTTGTACAACTCACCTTTTGTTTTGCTCGTCATAGTTATTTCCCTGTGTGTGTGTGTGTTTGTGTGTTTGTAAAACCACAGCTGAGCGCTTTCAGTTTATTTGGCCGTGTGAGTTAATTTCCGAGTGTGTCTACATTGTCCCCATTAGTCAGGCTTGACCTTATGCGCCTGTTTTCTGTTTCAGGATTTTTCCCCTGTCCCTGTTTGTTCACCCTTGGTTCATCGTTCCTTTGTCCAACCAAACGGTTCATTACAAATGTTCCAGTTGCAACTTTGAGTTTACTGGAATCATATTTTGACACATTTTTAAAAAGGCCAACTTTATCCTTTCCGACTGCTGTGGAACGTCTTCTGAGTCACATTTTCCAGAACATCCTGTTTAGTCATGTACTTAGCGTGTTGTGTTGTCCTCGAGCGTAAAAATGCAAAACACGGAGGAGCGCAGCTACACGGAGGCCGACTGACGGTTCAGAAGATCAGCCTGCTGCCTGCTGGTGGTCAATTTGGCCTCATTAAAATGACCAGGAAGCTTCCACTGCTGCGAAGGCCGTGGTGAGCCAGACAGAGGCCACGGTGGCCCTGAACACGCTCAAAGAACCACCACTGATCTGCGGCGTTATCAGTCGGCATTTGCCAGGAGATCTGCAGCAAGACCTGGGGACATGACACAGAATCCAAAACAGCGACTGTGATTTAACTGAATTTATTTAGCGCGTAATACTCCATGTGAAGCTCGGAGGACTGGACCTTTAGTGGGAAAATATGGTGAAAAGTCAGTCGGAGCTCATCTCACACTATTTTCTCACATCAACGTCTCAATCACACCTGACCGTGGTGGAGCCCTGGGGTCACAGTCGACCTGATAAGAGAGTCTGCAGCGAGGTCAGCGGGCATTCAAACGTCTGCTCCTCTGATCAGCCGTAACATCACGACTGTCTGCCTCATATTGTATCTGCAGCCGCTGTGTAAAGATTGGAGGCCACCCTTTCTCAGTGATCCAGTTCAATGGAGCTGTTGGAGCTTGGTTATGCACCTTTTAAGTGACAAAGTTTGACCTAGTTGTTTCCCGCCCCTTCTGTCCCCTTACTGAGCCTCAGCCACCTAAACAACCCACTAGAGCCACAGCTTAGTCGGCTAAAACTGCATGCTAACTGTGCACTTTCAGCACTTTCAAATGTTCTATATGCATTTTAAGATATATATATATATATATATATATATATTTAATATAATTTCACTGATTTGAATTTTCATATTTTTTTATATGAAAAAAAAACAAACAAACAAAAAAATATATATTCTCCCCCCAAAATAAGCAACAAATAAAATCTTAATTTTTATATCACAATTCCCTTTAAACTACTGTTTTTCTGTTTCATGATTTATGTGCATAATATATATTTTTATTCAATATTTTGTTCATGCCTCAGCATGATCTGAGTCTTGATAAGTTCTATATTGTGTTTCTACTTTATATTTTGTCATAGACTTGATTTTTTAAGTTTGGAAGTTTAACTTTTGTGGAAAAATACACTTTCCGCAGCATACACTTTTTTATCTATATACTTATGAAACATGAACGACTTCCCAGCTTTTTCCAATAATAGTACGAGTAAAAATAACAGTCAGAACCTCTGAAAATGAAGCACAAAAGTCTAAAAATTCTCATCCAGTTCATGAATTTGACATTTAAAACTGGTTGTGACTTAATTGATGCTGCTATTGGTGGAGAAGAAAGGTCATCACCCGACGCTGGAGAGGACAAGAATATTCAGTAATGGGATGAAAGCTGCTCATTATCTCTGACTTTTCTCTCTAAAAAATGAGGCACAAACTATTTTTGAATTGGCTTCGTGTTTTGACAACCTATGTGGTGTGTCATTCTGTCCCAGTTGACAAAAAAGACAACATTTAAACTATAAAATAGAATGTAATTGTGATAAAAATGTGCAGGATATTGTTTAGTTTTACTCAAGCACTACCTTAAGTGTAATAAGATCACATTTCATTCCTGAACCTTATGTAAGTTCATTGTCATTTTTATTTGACGTGACGCGTCTTTTGTTGTATTTTTCTTTTGGCACACGCAGATGATGACGATCGAGTTGTCAGTTGTTCCAGTCACTGGTGAGTTTGTTCAACCTCTCCAGGTCCAGTTATTCTTTCCTGTTTGGCACCGGTTCAGCTGAGAAGTGAAGCTGTTATTGTGTAAATATGTTTTCTTTTCTGGGGATATTCAAGGAATACTTCGCCAACTAGAATTATAAATTATTTTTCTGCTTATTCCACCCCTGAAGGCTGCAAAGTAATCATGTGTTATTTTTATAAAGTGGCAATAAAAAAGCAGAAGGCCGACTGCAATTGGGTTGAAACTTCTGTCCATTATAAACAGGAATTTTGTAAAAACGTTTGCAGTTGAAAGGTCAAACGTCACATCACACAAAAGGTGCATTTTGAGCCTAAGGTCGCATGAGCAAACAAAGAAAGGTGGACGTTTGGTGAAGCACGTGGCTTTGCTTTCCATCTGTTGAATAAATCAAGTTAACTCCCAAGGCCGCAGTGTAAACACGCTTGTGGTGCGTGTTGATCAAGAAGATGGCTCTGAATTATTGACGGCTTTTATCGCTCCGCAGTGACGTCTGATGAAGGATAAACACATATATTCGATGCTCAACTCTATTACAGGCCATAATAGGAAGTCAGCCAACTTCACCTCTCAAGTTCCACAGTTGTTTCCCAGCCTGTGTGAATCATCTGCCTTCAGGGCAAAAAGTTATTTTTGTGAAGGGTAAAAAAGTGTATAGTGTCTGTTGCATCACTAACAGATGATGTCATGTTACTAGAAAACACGGTTGTAAGAGCCAAAGGCACTTTGGTCATTTAATCAGCTTAAGGAAATATAGTCGAATTTTGTGGTGTCTTTAGACTTTTGGGGGAAGTTTTTCTACCATTGATCTTTGATGTAATATAGAGGAGGTGAAGAACGGCTTTCATTTCATCTTGACTTCAAGGCTTCGGGTTAAAAACATGGACTTGGCAGGAAACCGAAGGCAAGCAACCGTCAACAAAGATGGAGTGTAACTGTTGCCGACAGGAAATATGGCAAGGGCCAGCCAGAGATTTCACATTGGGTTTTTGGAGTTACATACTCGGCATCATCTTAACGTCGGTAACAACTTCCTGGAGATGAATTGAGTAACACATTCTGCAGTGAAGTTTATTTCTAGAAATCACAAGTTTCTCACTGCAGCATTCTCTGACAACAATACTTCAGAATCCTTTTTTCTCTAGTGACAGGCAGAGCTCCTCCTTTACGTCTAATGTGGTGTTTATGTCACTCAATCATAAATCTTATTATGGAACTGACTGTCTAGTGCTTTGCTTTTAATGAACTGCATAAATTTTCCATGTCAGATGTGGCAGACTTTCACAGCGAGTTCAAAGGGACATTTTCTCCAAGTCCCCGCACCACATGACAAAAAAAAAGAAATGTATGGGATGGCAGTCAATACGAACATAAAGGGAAATGATGTGACTACAGAGGCGATGAGGTGATGCTTTTCGAGTTCAGTGTGTTTTAACTTGAATATAAAATCAAGACAAATATTGCTTTGTGTTTTCTGCAAGTACGATCTGTAATTTCCACCTCAATTTGGCAGATGACCGTAAAGATAACTAGCGTCCGTTTGGGCTGAAGGTAAGTTGTTTGCACGTGTGGACAAGAAGAAATGCTTTGCTCTAACTGAGAATGTCTGAAAATATTTCTCCATTTGTTGCATATTAATACCAGACAAAAGGGACAAGCGGAATAATTTACTGTCATGGATCCATCTGAAGAGTAACTACCAAGGCACTGGGACAGTGCGTACCTCCGCCAAGCCTCTCATTTGGAACCTTATGTTGTCAACAATATGCAGTGGTATCTCGGTTTTCGAACGTCCCGGAATTCGAAAAAAATTTGAATTTCGAGATTTTTTTGCTTCGGATTTCATACGAAAGAACTTGAATGCCCCTGAAAAAAGCCAGAAAAACCATAACTTGCACGGTCCGATCAGCTGACCCACGACACGCTCTGTTATTGTGTATAACGCTGCCTCTGTATGCAGACGTTTCCTGTTAGCTACATTTACTGGCTGTTTTTTCTTCATATTGAGGTGTAAAACCTTTCCTGTCTCCACACTGGACCGTGGTAGAGTGTCACAGGGGAGGTGCTGGAGCGCTCACTCCAGGGTTTGATGTCCTGTTGTGGGCTGGAGCTGGGACAGGGATGAGGCCAGTCTGGGACAGAGCGTGACTTGGTTTATGACTTTGTCACAGCCAAACTGCACAGAAGCGCACATTCAGAGCTGGACACGCACCGGGCACCTCTTCACTTCTGGAGAGACCTCACTCACTCGGCAACCCCTCCCACATGCAGCGGCCACACACATAGAGGAACAGCCACCTGCAGCAGACACTCTACATTCACTCCTACAAAAGACTATTTTAAGGCTTGGAACACATTATTTCTTTTTCCATTCATTGTAATGGGAAAAATTAATTCAGATTTCGAACAATTCGCTTCTCGAACGGCCGTCTGGAACGGATTGTGGTCGAGAACCGAGGTACCACCGTATTTCAAGTTAAATATCTATAGTGCAGTGAGCTCAAACTGACAGCAGATGGCAGTAGGGATGAGTGCTCGGACAACAAAAGAGATGCCGAAGATATTGACTTGAAGAGATCAAACTTTTATGGTGAAGGGATCTTTTTTTTCTGCTGAAGAATGTAGCCATGGCAGGAATCATGACACAGTACTGTCATTGAATACATTATGAAGTGCTTTTAATTACTTAGGCCACAGAAGTTATTTTATAGTATTTTGCTTCCAACTTGTCTTAAATATGCGTTTTTGGCGGGAAAGAAAAATCGGTATTAAGAGATGAAATATCACGAGAATTTTTTCTCACCCCTTTAGGAGCCGCTTTTGTCAAGATGGCCGCCTGTATAGTGCAGCAGGAAACCCTGAACTGAGCCCTGACACGCAGCCTGCACCACTCCATGGTCAGCAGAAGTCGCCGCTGCCAATGATTCAGACTTTGTCATTCTGAAATCCTGTTATCGTGACGAACACCATCTGGCACATAGCTGAGCTTAACTCACATCGTTGTGATTACATGGCTGCAACATAAACATTCTCATCTTTTCAATCATGAATTACAGGCGAGAAATGATTCCAGTCCAAACGCCTTCCTCCATTGTTTCTCCCTTGCTTACACAGAGAGTATCAGATACCCAGTGGCTTCAGGGTGTTTGAGTTTCCGTTCATTTCCTCTGTTGCAGTTACCAGGATTTGAATGGATGATATATTTGCAGATAAGGAAAAGCCAGGATCAACATAAATGTATCAAATCTACATCCAAATTGTTATTGTTAAGCCAGTTTGGGCTTCAACTGAAATAAACTTTCAACAAAAAGGAATGTGATTATCAACTTCCTTCATCTCAAATGTCAAAACCGCGTGGTGCTCTTCACAAGCGCAGAAAGGAGGCAAGACGTCCAGGGACTGCATATGCTGCATGATAACTGCAACCCAGATTGGCGCTCACCATTGGCTGGCACGGCTCCTCACTTACGCCATGAGTACATCCCAGCAGAGGAGAGCGGTGCACTGATGTGAGTCATTTAGAAGATGCTGCATTCGATTCAGGAGAACAAGCGACGGACAAAGACTAAGACAAAAAAAAAAAAAAAGTAGGGTCCTTTGATGACAGTGTTTAGTTCCCTTCCAGAAACATCACTCATCTCTGAATTTAAATCCATCGTCTTTCTTCAGAGTCAACAGATTTGATCATCAGAATTGCGAACCATTCATATGAATAATAAGCAAAATTTCTTGACATTTCATCATTTATTTCTCCTCCTCCTATTCAATAAATCTCTGCATCCAGAGATTATTCAACTGCCACACAGCGGTTTCATTTAAGCCAAAAAGGAAATCCAGTGATTTGACTGCCACCGACAAAAAGATAAGGGTTTCGACTTGGATGATATCAAAATGATTTCATCTGAGCAACCTTGGATTTAATTGGATTTTTCTTCATTGTAATATGTTGCCAAAATTTGTCTTGCTCCTCCATGTATGGTGACGGTTGTTATTTTTCTAAGAGATTTGATAATAACCTCAGTAACAGCTGTGACCACATCCCTTTGACCCCAGTGTTTCTGAAGTCGGGACATTCCTACTGACATTCCTACATTCCTACACAGTTTAATGGTATAAGAACATTTGCCACAAGAAGCCACATTTTTCAATCAAATGATGGAGCCATACATACATTTAAACCACAAAATATTGTTTTTTTTGCATCAGTTTGACAATAGCACAATAAATCATGATGGTATCTGTATTCAAGTTTTTATATCACCTTATTTAAACTAAAGCTCTTTTAATGTCTTGAAAATATTTGTATAAGAATTTCAGTTTTCTAAGAATTTCAAGTCCATTCAGAGTAGTGGAAACCTTGGCCATTGTGTAGCGAAAAACCTCCCTGAACAAAAGCCAACAGATGCTTTTGTTTGCTTTTGTTCAGCGATTCCTCCATGTTTGTTGTTGTTGTTCTCATCCTAGCTGCCACGTGTCTTGTGCATCAGTGTGACCAGTGGACCAGGAACTCCTGCACTTCCAAAGGTTCCCTGTTGTCTGGAGTGCAAACTGTTCAATTAAATTAAATTAAATTTTTATTATCATGAATGAATCGCAACAATGCTGTCATTAAATTGTTTTTGAGTCATTTTTACGTCATCTTTATGCCAAACTTTCATGTAATTGTATATTACACTTAAGTAGAAACATACATGTGGCGCTGAGGTTGAGCATTACAGATAATTTTTTGTCCTTCAGAGACTTATTGAAGAGTCTCTGCCTCTTCCTGTATAAAGGATTCAGTCGAGGTGCCTCTGGCTCCCCATTAGAATTGCTTTTTAGGGTTCTCCATGTGCATCCACATGTGGGAAAACCGTGGCTAATGGGGCCAGATTGAGATGCTGCATCATGAGCAGATCCAGGGATTCTTACATCTAAAGAAGCCAACCAGAAAGCCTGGCTGAAAGGAATTTCCTGGATGCCTTAATGTGTCCTCTGCTACTGTGCAACGCATAATGACTGGAAGAAGGAAGGCTAGCAAGCGTAGATGCAGTTGAGGAATACAACCTGGACAGGAGCAGGCAAAAGTGCCTGTATTCTAAATGTATTTTTCTATCTGGTGTTATCGTTCCTTTTTTTAATTGGTTGTCACCTTGCTTCCTGTCTATCTGCTCTTCTACATAATTGTCCGCGTTTATCTGCTAGCTTGTCCCGCTTTACCTTGTGCCAACATTCGGAATTCTCTCCCTTTATCACCTCCAAATTTTAGCCTGCCTGCATCCTTCTGTCTGATCAGCTTTCTCCAAATAGCCTCCTTCACAGATGTAACGTGAAGGCCATCATCTGGTCCCTCCACCCCAGTGAATCATAAGCAGAGGAGGAGGAATACAAGCTAGAAATTGGACTGTAATGTTTAGAATTTCCAGCACAGCGAGCAGAGTGGCTGACAACGCTTCAAAAAGCCTATCTGGCTGAAATAAATGTGTTGTGCTGTTGGAAGGGAAAATGTTGAAATATTAAGCTCTGAGACTAAATACGGGCCGCTAGCCGCTGCCCTGTTTATTTCAAGCACAATAAAGTTGACTGCTGCTCCACACAGAAAAGAGCCAGTTGAGGCAGCGACTCCTTGGGAGACATCACCTCTCCACTCCAGTTTGGAGAGGACTTGCTATGCCTGTGTTTTGGCATGTCTCCAAGGAGCACAGTCCCCAGCAACTGTGGAGCAAAAGCTTAAATCAGGGGGCTCACACCGGTCCACGTAAGGAAAACTTTTCACCAACCAGGTGTTTTCATAGTGTCATGAGTTGATAGTCAGTCTGGTGCTGCTTGTTTCAGATTTGTTCACCGTCTGTATGTGTGCTTGTTTGGTTGGAACAAAAACCTGCAACCACTGCAAACTAGGAACCTTTTCCTTATTGCCACCTGCGTCTTCCTGTCGTTGTAAACCTTTGGTGGAGAGGGTTAGAACCCTGAATTTCACCAAGTCCAGTTGGAATTTAATGAGAATGGTGAATGGTCTGGCACCCTGGACAGGCGTACGCCTGAACCTCTGAGCAGAGTGGATCACAATATCCTCATTGTATCTCACGTTGTTCTTCTGTGAAGAGCCTGACATCATCAGCTTCCATGTCTTCTGTCACTGAGTATATCTTCATGTTCTTGGCTCTTACTTTGGCTCCAAATGGGGCATCTTCTCATCACCCTTCGCAGAGGTCTTTGAGGCAGTGTTTCTATCGACAATATCACTCAACACTGTGTTCTCCCTCTTTAGATCTTCTGTTTTATGTTGCAGTGATGACATCTCCACTCAACATTTTTTGAGTTCCGCCTTTATTTTGACATTTTCCTCCTTTTGTTTCTTCTCTGAATTTTTCAACTTGTTGGGAGGAAAACCTGTTCCTCTTGCAGACGTTGATGTTGAGTTGTCATCACTGCCATCTTCAACGTTATATTCTCTATTTGTTTTTGTAAGTCTTCCTTCATTTCTTTCACTTCTTCCTTCAATTCGTTTGACATGATTTGTACTTTTGCCAACATCGCTGACTCCGCATTTTGCCTTTTGACGGTATGAATGGTTGATTTCTTTTGCCCTTTCGACATAATTTTGACAACTCGGTTTGCAGTCGAGTGTGAAGCGGCCGGGATGAGGATCGCCACCTCCAAGTCTGAAGCCATGGTTCTCGACTGGAATAAGGCGGTTTGCTCTTTCTGGGTCGGTGGTGAGTTCTTGCCTTCAGTCATCCAGGAGGAGCTCGGGGTGGAGCCGCTGCTCCTCCACATCGAGAGGAACCAGCTGAGGTGGCTCGGGCATCTGACCCGGATGCCCCCTGGACGCCTCCCTGAGGAGGTGTTCCGGGCATGTCCTACCGGGAGGAGACCCCGGGGAAGACCCAGGACTCGCTGGAGAGATTATGTCTCTGGTCTGGCCTGGGAACACCTGGGGATGAGCTGGAGGAGGTTTGTGCGGATCGGGAAATTTGGGCTTCCTTGCTCCGAATGCTGCCTCCGCGACCCGACTCTGGATAAGTGGCAGAAGAAGGTGAAGGTGAACTCGCCATTCTCAGGTAAATCCTTTCCTTTCCTCAGTTTCTAACAGACTCTATTACCACTGTTCTTGAAAACAGTGGTGTCACCCCTTAGTTTGTTGTCTTAACATCCTGCTAGCTCCTGTTCGCTTCTCTGGAGCTCTGGCTTTGCGTCCGTCTTGTCCGCTGTCTTTGATCGAATGACAGCGGCTTGAAAACTGCCGGGACATTATGGTGTCGCTGTAACAGTCAAATGCTGTCCAAGCCTGAAAACCTGCTAACAGATCGGCAATCATCAGGTTGAACTTTATGTATGTCAGGTGTGACTGTATCATTGACAGGCCCGGAGTCGGAAAGTCAAGGTGCGAGCGCATGTGTTCAATTAAACGGGAGAAAAGGTCAGAGAGACCTATTAAGGATAAGATTCGTCGGGAGGAAGATGAAAAGAGCTGTCATTTTCCGAGCTGGGCCCAGCCAGACATAAGTGCTCATCCAATTACACCACAAGGACCCTCTGTTTCCTGCTTCTTCTGTCTTGCCATTTCCCTCGCTCCCGCTGCCCCTCCTGCCTCGACTGGGCTCCACATCCAATTTGTCGAATCTCCTCTGATGATAAGCCAGTCGATCTTATTTCTTCCTTAGCATGTAGACAAATTACCATTGAAGATGATAGCTATTTTTAGCGCCATAATGAAAAGGCAGACAACAGATGGTTCTTTTAGGGCGTCAGGAATTGGAAACGGAGCTGAATGAAGTCGGCGGAAGATTGTGTAATGAATGATTCAGCAGAAGAAATGGATGCAGGGGAAACAAGTTGATGTCTAGAGTTGCATTTTAAATGCCAAACGTGGACATATGATATTATTTATCCTTATGACTGTGAATAGATTTTGATATTTAAGCGCACAATAATAACAGTGCAGGCAAATGTAATGCAATGCCTGTAGAAGAAGCTGCACATGAAAACATCATCTTCCAAAATGTTCCTTTTATTAAACCGCTTTTAAAAACTAACTCTGATGAAACTTCAAGAAAATAAAGTCAGAAGTGAATCATTTGTTCTTCTGCTCGTGATGGAATTTCCCGCCGTTGCCAGAACACAGTATTAAGTCACATGAAATTATTTTGGTTTGCACATTTGAGTTCTTCCCTAAAGCTCATTTAACATGCAGGTGTGAGCAATATGTCAGGCTTGTTTTGTTTCCCTTTTGCTTGGACAGATCATAACAGCAGCTCTGTTCGTCATCCTCTTTATCAGATGACTGCATCTTTTCATCATCATTTCTTTCAATCATTAGATACGCACCACATTACTGACTGATCTTGACTCGCGGTGTGACAAAGCGCAGCTGTTCAACAGCTACAACCAAATGTATCGTCATGTAACATCTGTGGCGCTTTGATTAATGAAAAAATATACCTTCCTGCTGACAGTTTCAAATTTAACAGGAACTATGTGACAACAATCTGGGCTCCATATGCTCAAAAGCTCAGGTTATTAATACAGCTGTTATAAAGTGCTGCTGAGAGAATAGCAAGATTAACTATATGTGGCCCATGAATGGGGATATTTACCGCTGGAAAACTGTGACTGGTGGTTTTCCGAAAGCCTCTAAAAATGTGGTATGGACCAGTAAACAGACTTGTGTTATTCAACAGTTCAGTGGTCAATATAAAAATGAGGAGAGAATCCTGTAGATTTTCTGTTGTGAGGCCCCTAAAATTGTTTTCAGCATGGCTCTCTCATAAGATCCCGCTGAGATCTTTTGCAAGAGAAAGAAAAACATACAGCGAGTGCAGACATCCGCCAAGCCACCATGGTTGACTAGTCATCGACTACCTTAAGGATTAGTCAACTAGCCATGGCATGACATGTAGACAGATGGCCGTACGTTTTAGTCACGGTGAGTTTTAGTACCGTAGATCAGAAGAAGAGCCACGTAATGAGTTATAAATAGCAACTGACATCCAACATGATTCAGTACTGTATGTCTCCCCCGTTCCTTGCGTTGAAAATATTTACAATTGCGCACAATGTGGTTTGAACGGTATGTTCAGCACTCGCAATGGTCCAGATGCCACAACCATTTGTCTTTTTATTGCGCATCCTGCTAACTTGCACATGCGTGGAACAGCAAGCGATGACATCACCACTTGATTCCATCCTCCACGGCAGTGTTTTTGAATGATGGGAGAAAATTGTTCAGTGGACTGTGGGACACATAAAAGCGGTTTCGCTAATATAATCCTCCGTCTTGCGTTCGATATTTTGTATATTGAGCTTGCAACTCTTTGGTTCAAACATGATTGAACTTTTTTATTCCGCAGTTATCGCAGAGTCCATGGACTCATAACTCGGAATCAATACAAAATACTCAGAGTCAAGGATGAAAGGATTCATCTCTGAATATCCGGGAACTTCATTTTTGCCTCTGGGATTAATGTGTTCTGAATAAAAAAGCTCTTGTCAATGTATAGAGTAGATCAATATTCCTGTCAAGTGTCAACGCTCAACACACGGCCTTCTTGACAGCCGGCCTTGGAGATAATTGTCTGTTTGAGAGTGGTCTGAGGTTAACAGATGATTTGAGCTGAAGTGTGACAGGGATTTTTTACATTATATTTCATTTTTCTTTACAATGTATGAATATAGATTCCTGATTTATTGTTTTGTCACCTTGGCACCTGCTTTCATGTAGTCTATGGCTTCTTTTTTCGCCTTCGATAATGCAAGAACAGTGGCTCTTTGGAGAAAGAAGAAGACAGTGATAAAGTGCCTATATTTGAAACGTTTTCTTAATATTCTGTATGACTGCAAAGGTGCTTATTTCAGTCTGTGAAATGATTCTCACGCTCCTTTTATGGAGGAAGACTTCCTAGTGGAACAAAACTAAACATCTCCAGCAAAAACACATTAGTTTCTTGGAAAAATAAAACAAAACTGCGGATCATACGCCACCAGTTCTGACGCCACAGTATTGAATATTCACTAGTGCTACCATATGTCATCCAGTACCTGGGTATAATATGAAAAAAAGAAACCACCATTGCATTTAAAAGGTGCTTTTTTAAAAGGTGCAGCAGCACATTAAACGCCCACCTCATACTTGATGCTGATGCCACTGTGCCATTATGCGCAATTTCCCTGTAAAGGTGAATAATCAAGCATACAGTACGTGCTTTTATGAAATGTTTACATTTGATTGTATGCTTGCGTGTGCATTTGTTGTTGTTTTTTTTTACTCCAGATTAGATGATGAGACATAATATTTTTGAAAACTTTGTTGAAAGTTAGGAGAGTACATTCTTAGAATAAAACAGTGTAAAAATGGGAAAGAGGCCAGAGTTTCTCTACTTCCTGATGTACCACACCAACTCCAAATTGATCTGCAGTCCATGTTTTTTCTCTGCACATGTTTTTGCGTGATCTTTTACAGATACTTCGCAGTGGCAAACAGTTTGAATCCTCAAACGGCTCTCTGGGTTTGCCAATAGTCTGCTTGGTGAAAGTTACCCTTTGTCCTGGAAAATGGTGTGAACTTCTCTTATTCTGAGGGAAAATCCAATGAACTACTATAGATGTTCTTTGGATTAATACATCTTCTTCTTTGTCTTTCGGCTTCTCCCTTCAGGGGGTCGCCACAGCGGATCATCTTCCTCCATCTCACCCTGTCCTCTTCCTCTTCTCTCAAACCAACAAACCTCATGTCGTCCCTCACACGTCCATAAATCTCCTCTTTGGCCTTCCCCTCGTAATACATGTATATCAATGATACTCCCAAAGAGTTCCAATTCTATGTCAGTAAGTCCTGTTGAGAGGTTTGGAGATTGACTGTGTTGTACTTAGGAGCATGAACCTGCTTCGACTTTTTAAAAGCATAGTTATGACGTGTGCGGTCAATAGACATCGGTGAGTTTTCCATCGCTCAACTCATCCATCACAGCACTCATGGTCATCTTCAGGTCTGACCTAAGTTATGGTTGAAAACTAGCAGATGTTTTCCTGGGAAATGTTGCTTGCCATTGTTTTGACTCTTTCTTCGTCCCCAGGAATGAGAAAGAGTTTTTTGTTTTTTCGGATTCTACCTGGTCTCCATCTTTCCAGGTGTATGACTTAAAATCCATAAATGATGATGTGTTGGAGATGCTCATTGTTTTGAAACATTCACTGTAATTATTTGTGGTGATGAATATTTGACATAGCATAATTCAACTTTTTCCTCCGTCACCGTATTGGTAGCTTGGTTTGGCAACAGCTGTGAAAGTGCTCGCGTTCTAAAACAGTCTGACTCCTCAGTGTCTCAAGATTCTTGTGTTAATCACTCCGTGGGGAACTATGAGAAGATTGTCTTGCATATTAAGAAATAAATGTTGCAAAATAAACCTTGTGAAAGGTTACCAGAGACCTGCATTCTTCAGAAGGGGCTATAACTGACCAGACAGGCTGAGGTTGACTGTTAGCTCTGCTTTAATGCATGTAAAATCATTTGAGTCTCTTGTGCCATTCGTAAGAAAATGCTGAGAAAGTCCATATCGCATTGAAACCGGAGTCAAGACAGGGAAACTGTGCTGCTGCCGTTGCAGTCCTTCCCTCCGTTGTGAGGGAAGTCAGGATTCCTGCCCAGGTGCATAAATAATAAATGGAAAAGGTTAGTTGTCCACAGTGTTTTGGTCAGAACGTGGCAGGAAAGAAAACTTAAAATAGAATTTAGCCTTAAGTCATAGAATATTGACCATTTTGAGGTGATTTTCTTGTATTTATCTTGTAAGTTATTACCAAGATTTGTCGGCTTTGTTTTGAAACATCTGTGTTGTAGAGCAGATGTGATACTAACATGACACCTCATACAGAAAAGCCCAAAAAGTGGCACCCCGTTTTTTCTCCCTTTATAGATGAGACTAAATTTTTGCTAGAAAAAAAAGCTATTTGCATTTCACAGACAAGCGACTCTGTGTAATGTATGTCAAGTCTATCAAAAGCAAAAACCCTCTCAGCAGAGGTTTAGATCATGGCTGTTTGATGTCTGTCAGCGCCTTCTGTGCAAGGAGTTTTTCGGTTTCAATAACCAGCATGTGCCCAATGCCCTCTGATGTACCAATATGATAAATATTTCAGCCCTGATGAGCAACACTTAATGTGCAGGGTGGGTACGTACTGTACACGTTCCTCCTGCTACACATGCTGCCTGCCTTCATAGACTCAAATTTTTGAGTTTGAGCAATCTTAAAGCTTATAATGGTGATTGAAATCATTTTCTCTTGATGTGTAAAAAGAAAAAAAAACAGCTTGAAAAGACAAAAATACATCAAAGTACGTCATTGTAATATCCACAAATCATCCCCAGAGGACTCGGAGAAAAGAACATTGCATTTAAAAGCTTTACTCTTGACAACTTAATGTCAAGCTGAGTATTTTTTCTGACAGTTCTGTGGACGTTTTTGCTGCCCCTCACGTTTGAAATACTGCTGTGCTTATCTCTGTTTTTTTGTGACTGCAGAGATGTGCAGGATTGCTGAGGAGCATGGAGGACATATAGCCTCGTCCATTTATAACCTCTTTCTTCGGTCCCATAGGTGCATGGTGGCTGGGCCTCGTCTTGCTGCAAAGGCAGAGACAAGAAGGCATCTTCGGCTGTGTTAGTTCAAGTGGGAATCTGCAGAGAATTGGTGTAAAGTGGGAGCCATATGACATTAGTACTAACTTTAGAGTGGTAACTGGCGAAGTTGGAGTTGTTCGATGGCACTGCAAGTGCCGAAGATTTGCACACTGTTCAGCAGGAAAGTCATTTTGTCGTCCTCCCTTATGGGTTCTGTGGTGCTACACACTAACTCTGTCCTCTCCCAACTCTGAACTGTGTATAAGTGTGGTTATCATATCAGATTCCCCTCATGCCTGTTAGTCAAGCTTTCAGCTAGGCTTTTGAAACAGGGCATCCAAAGCCCCATGACATCAACTGATCACTTGATTTGTGAAAATGAAGAAGAAGCAGTCAACATTTATTTGTACAAAATAGCTCAGATAAACATAGAGATGAACACAGAGATGAACTCATTGTTGCCACAAAACACTTTCAGTTTCACTATCAGATGCATGGATCAGGCATCCCATGAATAACAGCGTGCTTCCATGCTGAGCATCATGACTCACAAGATATGGACAACCGCGAGATTTCGCCAGTAAACAAATATGGCGCCCGTGAAGGCCAAGCCACGGCTGCAAAGCGAATAACTGGGGGAAACACCCTTTTCATTGATACCAGTGTGATGACACTATGTGTCGGGCGTTGTAGAGGCCCTAATAATCGAAAATTTAGGGTGTCCTGCTGAAAAAAACAGAGCGTCCAGTTTCTCATGTTTGGCATTTTCGAGGCCCCTCCAAACAAAAGCCCACTGTGACTACACAATAAACACAATGGAATGGTATAAGTCAGAAGCCTATTCCTTCTACCTGTTCAAGATCAGCTGATGATGACGTTGAACTGGTGCAGGACTCTTCTCCTTCTCCAGGCTCTCGGCTTCCTCTTCATGGTGCACACTTGCCGTCATCGCTAGTCCCATCCATGCTCCTTCTGGGTCTGTCAGCAATGTCTGTCAGGTGTTGCCATAGTAAGACAGACAGCTCCACCTAGACTTATCTTGGTCCCTTTCTTGGTCCGGCACATTCTCACTCACATATCGACTGTTATCAAGTGATGCAGAAGTTAGTCTATGTTAACACATAGGTATTTCTCTTCTATCAAATGTTTCCCTTCCCGCTGCATTTCGTGATGTTCAAAAAGAACAGTTGAGGTCAGGATGATTGTGAGCAACACTTCTGTTGTGACGCGATGCATGTAGTACCCCATGAGACCATGGGCTTCACTCGTGATGCCAAAAAATCTAAAGCGTTGTCGGACAGTCCGGTGTCGTGCTGCTTATGGTATCATGCTGTTGGAGGGAATACACATAATTGAAAGCTCATGCATCAACATGCAACATTGAAGGTGACGCCAAAGTCCCCAGGACAATCGTCAATTTCTGATGCCTTGGGAGTGAGAAAGCAATGGCTCTTCATGGCTTCCTTCACCACAGACGTGAACCTAACCTGTTGTTTATTTACCACCACACTGCCTCTCCTCTCCACGTGTCCCAACCATTCGTCCACTTGGTCCAGCAATTTTTTCCACATGAGCTCCCCCTCTGATTTATTCTTTTCTGGTCTTATGAAAAATGAAAACCTGAGCATCTTCAACTCTGCTTCATGTCTTTTTATCAACCCTACTTTCCATGCATTATGGCAGGACTTTCTATTGTCCTGTAGGAGCTTCCCATTTATTCCAGCAGCTACTCCACTGTCAAAGCTCCGGCTTAAGAGTCATTTCCCATCCATTCCTCCCTTCCTGCACGCCGCCCCATACATTTTCTTTTTGTTTATTCAGTGCACAGATTGGACTCCTATTATATAATCCAAAAAAATGAAGGAAAAATGATTTCCCATCCCTTCTCTTCATCCGCCTCATAGTTTGAAACTGACTGAATAAGCTCACGCATACAAGGGCTTTCTGTCAGTTCCATAGCTTTGGATCAGAACAACCACAGTTTCAAGGTGCTATGATTTTGTTGCACGTCACCGACCCAGTAATGGGACCATAACTCTTGGTTTAAGCGCTAATGCTCGGTTGAAGAATGGCTGTGGAAAAAGAGTTAAGTAATCCGGCAACATCATTAAAGATATAAACCAGCATAAAAAGTCATTCATTCGGTTGACAGTTCTGACATCCCATTTCAAAATAACCATGAGGCCAGGTTCCATCACATTGCCGACAACAGCCCCTCCCATATTTGTTCTGCCATTCATGAACTTGCTATGCATTTTGGAGACTGCAGTATACATTATACATCTGTTTGAATTTTCATTCCAGACTCTCGGTTTGACACACACAGTCTACCTTTGTCAAATAGGATCTGAGCAACTGTGTATTTACAAGTGTGTCTTTGAAGCTACCTCCATCTTTTAATGTTGACAGTTCCCAGCCTCTTGTGTGTTGTCACGTCAAATCCGAGGAGGAGAAATACCCTTTTTTTTTTTCATCGTGATGCTTTTATTCAGGTGTGCACTTCTCTAGTGCATGGTGTGTTTTTTAATTCCATTCTTTGGGTAATTTTGGAGTCGAGAATGACGTTAATAAAATTGCCGTTATCACACCAGTCGCACTGATTTCTTCTCATGATATGCCGTTAAAATAAAGCCCCACATTCCTTCTATCGAAGTTTATACCCTCAAGCCACATATTAGCAGACATTCCAGGGACCCTCACCGGAGCCCCTGCCGCTCAAAGCCTCTAAACACATAGCACACGACAGGCTATAAGATTTGCCCAAGGAGCAGATGGAAGAAAACAAACATATTTTACTGCAGTGAGCAACAGAGGGGAGCAGAATTTGATATATGTACACGAGAAAAACAACAACAAAAAAAGTAACGACCTGTTGAAAACAGTGCTCATAAAGTGCCGACCCCTTGTTACTCAGTGATAGATGCATTTAAATCTAGTCAGGCTTCTCATGCCTAGTAAACAGTGTGGAAGTTCCAAAACAGTTCCCCCACTTTCTACGAGCTCCTTGAGGGGAATAAAAATGGAAGCTGACTATTCAAAGTTCAGTCTCCCAGGAACATGCTGAAGTGTCGTAATGTTAGCCGCGGTGTCAACTAGCTGAGCGGGTAGCGGCTGAGAGAGCGAGAGGACGAGGGAGGTGGGCGGTGTGAGCTCCCTGGTTTGCCAGTGTGTTAGCAGACTGTAAGAGCAAAGGGGGAAGTCGGGCAGTCAATAAGCAAATGTGACTGATAAAACCGAATAAACAATTGTTGACTCACAGACAGCTAAGTGGTTTTAAGCACAACCACTGGCGTCAGATTTCACGCTGAGTTTTCGTTTTATCATTATCTCGTGGACAAAAATTGAATAAACAACGTGGTATATGCGACTTTTAGCCATAACAAATAGAATAATAGAAGCATGTTGCATGCAGATCTGATATTCTCCTGTAACCCAAAATTACTAAATATAACATTATTATTACACATCAATTTTACTGTGTCTGCTTATTATGCTAGTATAACAACTTTATTACAGCTGTATTAGTATTTTTGCCTGAAGTTCAAATAAGAAATCCGTAAGTCCAGGATCAGAACTGGAAGCACAGCTCTGTTTGAGAGGATTCATCTTCACCCATTGTGTCCATTGTAAGCAAGTAATCACCATCTGCTTGTGGATTTAATATGGCGGCTGACAAGTCACGTTCATGGCCAAAGTGAAAATGATTGAAACACCACGAAGTGACCTTCACTCACTCGGGCTCAGTGACCTCATTCTTTATTCACACGACATCGGCAGTTTTAGTTGCCAACGTTGATTTAGGCGAGCACCATTTATGTTCTCACATTTGATGTTTTAAAACAAAAATTAAGAAAAACAAAATAGAAAGAAGAAAGAAAATAGAGCAGTATTATATATACGGGCGTCTGGCCTTGATATTGTGGCGCTGAAAACGTGGTCCTGCAACACAATGCTACAGCTCCTTTCACGGCCATTCTGTATTTACACTGGATGCTAGGAAACGGTGTCAGTTTAAAGTACGGTGGACTGTCAAGGCTTGAAATCCTGAAATGATGGTGGGCTGAACCTGAGGTGAACTGTTGGCCTTTACTTTCTGAAAATGCCAATCAGCTAGTGGCAGCTGTTGGACTTTACTCCAAAATACTGCCAACCAAATGTACAGTGTATTTACCTAAATGAAAACCAACAAAAAAAAAAAGACTCTGAGGCTATGTGTTCCTGTTATGACTGTTATGACTGTCTTAATCCAAGCTGGGTCAGACCGTGACGTTTGGAGCCTGGCGAAGCAGAATATCATCTTTACATGCCGTTGGCCGAGGCTTGTTGTCCAGGCAGGACCTGCTCAAAGATCGGGCGCATTGCTGCCCTCTATCTCC
This sequence comes from Synchiropus splendidus, assembly GCF_027744825.2. Classification (NCBI taxonomy): domain Eukaryota; kingdom Metazoa; phylum Chordata; class Actinopteri; order Syngnathiformes; family Callionymidae; genus Synchiropus; species Synchiropus splendidus. The sequence goes on along the minus strand of NC_071341.1, from coordinate 19,023,754 downwards.
AGAGTGCTGAATAATCTTTATGTTTGGCTTGTCAGCTCTGCGATCTTTCACATCAAGCTTCTCTCGATAGGTTCAATAAGGGCTTTTCTCGAGGGATTTCACTGAGTTATCTAAATGCTCTTGCTCCGTCTTTGCGGTGTGTGGAGTTGGGGCGTCATTTGATGGCGCATGCCATCCTACCAGGCTTTTAGCTAGCGGGTGTCTTGAAACTGCAAAACATGAAAAAATGGACGCCCTCTCGGATTCAAAACAGGACGCCCTGTTTCCTCAGCAGGATGCCCTAAATGCATTATTAGTGCGTTGTGTTTCCACCCGGAAAATATGATCCAAATTCGCAGACACTTCGCATGGTGTGTGGGGTTAGGGGTGGGGTTATGTATTGGGGCGGGGTTTTGGACGCCCTGTATCAAAATCCTAGCAAAAAGACTGAATCCTACTCAGAGCTGGGCCCGGGCTGATTCCTCCCAAGCATGGTCTTGTTACTTTGCTCTAAGAGGATGAACTGCACATGGTGCACGGTGAGCTTTGACAAGAGCGAATGGTAAAGATTTGTGCACCTTGAGGCGGAAATACGTCATTTAATATGACACACTGATCGATGGAACAAATTAACATCCATATATCTATTTATCTTGCTCGTATTTTAGTCATTAAACTTTTCATTTTTTATGTCTTAGACATACTGTGGCAAGCAGTGGGGCACACATCACATCAGCTCAAACACTGCTCAAGTACCTGGAATGTTATTTTGTAGATGGCACCGTAATAGTTCATGTTCATGGGTCCAAGTTTCCAGGCAAAGATTGTGACGATGAAAACCAGATCACAGATCAAAGACAAATCAGTATATGCAATTATTTATTTGAAAGAAACAAATGATCCTCATGATGAGTATCAAATTATTATAAAATATCTAATACAGGCAACTGAGGTATATTCGTCTTTCTAAAGTTGCATGTGTGAGAAAGCGGGGTAGAGAGATACATATGTCAGAGTGAGCGACAGCTGAGGAGAAACAAACACGGTTAAAAAATATATAAAGTTACACACATGATTGACACCATAAATCACCTTCATTCATCATCCAACATCGGTATAAAAGTAAAGGCATTGTTTCACAGCTCCACTCCAAAAGCTAATCGCAAATGTTGAGCTATTGTGTTGTTCCGCCCCTCAAAACCCTTGTTTGTTTGTATAAATAAAAGCCACTTTTAAGTTCAACTAGAAGGATAAAATCCACAGATGTAACGACAAACACCACGTCTTCAAACTCAGGATCAGATGCTAGGTCGATGTAAGGTGTTGTGCTGTCACACAGCGGAAGTTGAAATGGTTCCGTTGACACATTCATGATACGATAATGACAACTAGTACGCTGGTATCATTCAGGTCGTACTGCTTTGTTTTACAGTTCAATTAAAATCGTACAGATGGACTGTTTTGGAAAACAATAATCAAATAAAAAAATATTCCGCCTAAACGTGCGCAATTTAGATTGAAGGAATTTTGTATTTTGAGTAAATGTAGATTAAAACAAGGCCAGTCACCTCAAGTTATTTAGGACGGCACTTGGGGAGTCCTCCAGACACAAGCATTGAAATTGGAGCTCTTACAGTGCGAGATAGCAATTTCTCATAAAACAGAGCGGAACGAATTTCTTGTTAAACAGTAAAGATTTGGACAAATAACAAAATGTGACAAGCACCACCACAAAGCAGCACGACGGATGATGTAAGGCATACAGATTTTTTTGTGTGTGTGTGTGACAAACAGAGGCAGGCAACCATTGTGACGCTGCCGGAAATAATCCTTAAAAGATGGACATCTGTGCGGAAACAACAAACACGGCGCGGTAAATGTGCGCGGCGAGATCTGGCGCCTGTCAATTGTCGGCTCACTGATTCAGGAGCAGCTGTCATCTGAAAGGCAAAGAACTTGTGTTTGGTGGGTTTGAGATAGAGCAGTGGAACAGCAGGTGCCTACAAACTGTCGTCAAAGGCGTTTTTGTCGGAATAGCACTGTTGTTGGTGTCGTCATTTCGCTAATACCAAAGGTATATTGAGATATCTGCCGTGTACGTATGAATGTGGGTGTTCGATTGATTGTAGTGCGTATGAAGACGGAGGCTAAATCCAGCTTTTGTGAGGCGAATGACACAGTCCTGCAGCAGTGCTCAGTCCTGTCTCATGTGTTTTTTGAGTGTGAGTGGGCGTACACTCTATTCATGCCAGTGGGCTCGAGCGCATCTATCCGTCTGCCCCTCTATCGCCAACAATGAAAGGCGCACACACACACACACACACACAAACACTGTTCCATGAACATAGACGCTGATTTGTGTTTGGACAATGGTGCCCAATTTCTGATAAGGAAAAGCATTTACGATGACTCAATTACAAAAAGCGGCACGTTCTACATAGTGATGGCTGAATTCTCATGGATGTCTCGCTCCCCCTTCAACACAACACTTTGAAAGCCTGCTTGAATAAACAGAGTCATTTTCCCCAAATCTGAAATGACTACTGCGACATTTAATGGTGACATTGTAAGTTGATGTGATGAGACATTTCTTCCGCAGACAAAGCCTGACCATTTAGCCTTAATCTTCATGACAGCTTACAATGTTCTGCGGATGCTTGGCATTTTCTGGATCAGCGCCTATGCATAAGCACATTGGTAAATCATAAATAATGAAAGGCTGAGACAAAAGAAATGGAGGGACAGAAAACAAAGAAGAGGCTGTATCCAAAGAGAAACAGAGGATTTAAAGTGAATGAAGTACAGTATCAGAGGCGGACAGACACTGCTGGTTCTGTCCCGAGGACACTGTCCGTCACTGTTCTCTCTGCAAGTGCGCACTGCAGTGTCAGGACTGATGAGTCCTGGTCCATTCAGAGAAGAGCGGAGGGCAGCTTCTGCTTCCCGGTAGCCACAATTGGAGTTTCCTACAGTCAAAGGTTCTGTAGGGGACAGTGTGGACCGCACCTGCGCGGTCTTGGACATGTGTCGGCGGATCACCACACGCGACAGACATTCTCAGGTACCATGTTGCTGCTCTTGTTGCAGTTGAAGGCTTTGGCAAATTCTGGGAAGTTCTGAAGTGAGCCCAGAACCCTGAGGTGCACACACATGACAGTGATGATATATGTCGAGTTCCCCAACACGTATTTACAGACGCGGGCTTCACCTGAATTTTCCTGGACTGTGGACTTCCACTTTGACCGAGTTCACAGCCTGTTCTGGTCTGTGTGTTCCACACCACACCTGCAGGGGGTGAACGTGAGAGTCGGTCAGTCCATCCATCTCCTTCTGAATGAACCAATTCATTCACTCTCCCGCCACCAGTTGTCACTATGTCATCCTTTTATAACTCCATTACACCAGCGTAATGTGTGATCTGTCCATGGTTTCATTCATAAATCAACCTCCAACCGACCTTGCGTGTGCAAACCAAAGCCTCATCATCCACATACATCGAAAACACTCCTGTATCAGTGAGAAACCAACCTGTTATAATTCTCCCGTCCCTACTGAGAAAGCAGTATTTTGCCACTCATAAAATTATCCATTATTCATTTTGGATTTATTCCTCCATTCATCCAGGATCGATTCATACATATTTCATCCTCTATTCAGTAATAAATCCCTCCTTTCGCCATATATTTACGAGTCAGTCCATCCAGCCTTCATTCCATCCATCATTGCCTCCATATTTAATTCATTATACTACAGCCAACTGTCATTACACCGTTCATCAGCGCGTCTGTGCCTATCCTATTTATTTATTCACAACTGCATTCATTGGCATCCGTCTCCTACCTGAGCGAAATTGAGGAAAAACAGCTGGTCATGTGAAAGGTCAATTCCAGGCAGAGGCGGCTCCTCTCCGTTCTTTCGGACGTAGTTCTGGTAGGCCTGGAAGTTCATTCAAGATATGGGAGAACGGTGGTTTAAAACATGCTTGAAAAAAATGCATCATGTTGCTGCTTCATGTTTATTCATGGTTGAAGCACAACGTTATGATATGACACAATCTTTCATGTGATTTGCCCGCGCTTGGTTCCTTCAGTGAATCTCACCATCTCAGGCTAGTTCTGGTAAGATCGACCGTATTACGACTTGAACAACCTCAGCAGGATGTATTTCTTCCCTATTCCTTCCCCCATATCTTCTACTACAGGTGAAGAAGCGGAAGGTTTTCCCGATCGCTTCAGTCTGCAGGAGCAGCTGCTGCAGCAAGAAATGGCTCAGCTGATAAAAGCACCAGGTACAGGCCAGTCTTTTGATCGCTCATAACCCTGGAGATCATGGGTGAGCGCAGGGCAGAACACTAACGATAAACACAGATGAGCGGTTTATCTTATCTCAACAGTACAGTCATGACCCTGTGCTCAGATTACTTCCTCCCATACTACATGAGACAAACAAGACAGTCACTCCTATGTGTCCACTTTCAAGAGGACTGAGGAGGTGTTGACGCTGAAGTCATCCTTCTGTTTGCACGTTGACGCGATTGCTCCAATGGAGTTCAATATTTCCCCTCCCCTGTGATGTTCCAAAAGGAGGGGCTGGGTTAGGACACGACGATCCGGAGCGCTCACTAATATTTTAGCTCAGAATATATTTTACTCAGTGTATATAGCGCCACATGTGGCCATGTGCTTCATTCACAGTGCCTCCCAGTGAGCAGCAGGATTAAGGATTAAGATACTACATACACCAAGTGACCCAAGTGATCATACAGAGAGAGCGCCACCCCATGGCTTAACACTAACCACCCTCTCCTTTATATGAGGCGCTACTCACAGCATCAGAATGTGTCACAAAAGGCAAAATTTAATCAAAATCTGGGACGCAAATACACTTAAATATAGTCACGTTTTGATGCGCTCAGAACAGGGGGCGTGGAGTGATGCCAGACCTCGAAACATACTTTTTTGCCATACTAGAATAAAGTGTAATTGCACATCCACCCATCTTTTTTTTTTTTAATTTTGTTTCAGGCAAATTGATGCACCTTAAGTCTTTTCTGTTACAGACAAAAACAATGTTAATGTTATTCTTCTAAAGTTATTCTTTATTGTAAGTTGATCTATGTTACTGTTGTTGGGGAAAGAGTAAAATTTCAGTGTATATTTGCGTATATTTTACATATGAAATTGTACCGTCCATTTCAGATGATCTCTGATCACATCCTTCCATGTGTTCTTTACGTTGGTATTGCTGTTCAGGCACCAATATATCCACCGGGGATCAGTCCACAGTAAACGACAAACTCCCAAACAAGACTTTGGAGGAAGTGTTGCTGGTGTACTTCTTGCACTAAATACGAAAACGGAGGCAGCATTGTCGGAGGTGCTGCTCGGTGAGGCCATTAAATATATCCGACTGGAGAATTTCCTCCATTGTGATGTTTACGTCGTGTGTCATGAGAGATATTTATCAGGTAGTAACAGTTTGGTCTATATCCGTAAACCTTGAGGAAAAAAATACTGACAAAATTAACAGAGAACTCCGTCCATATTCAGATCTGTACTTGATATTGAGAATTAATGGGCCTTTAGAGTCCAGGGGAAAACTACAAATTTCAGAGGATGGTACATTTTGTTTAGTGTCATAGTTCTTCCTACGATGATGCAGTGTGAAATAGATTTTTTTTTTTAGTTTTCCCTCGCCTGGTGGAGTTAGACATCCTTGCAATGTCACTTCAACCTGCACATAAAAGCAATGACACTGAAAATAGAACCAGTGAAGGGAGTGCTAAGATCGCAGATGAAGCTAAAGGACCACAGTGAATCATTGCAGCAACACATTGTGAGGATTCACTGTAGCATTGTAAAGATGTTACTGTAGCTTAACCGTGGGTTATATATATATAAATAAATGTATATATTTATATATTAAGTGCCTTAAAAGTAGTTTGTGACTCTTGCTGTCTGCAACTTCAAGTCAGGCACCATGCCCAGATTTGTTACAGTCACGTTGCAGTTGCAAGTGTGGCCCTCAGTAAACTCAACACATTCCTGAAAATCTCACCCTCAAGCACACATGCCTCCGGCTTTCCATATATTTACATTACTCTGTGGATTCTTGTTAAGCAAAGCACACACCAACTATTATGCTGTAAATGTGTAACGCAATAAAGTTTATTGCAGCTCAAGTAGTTTCTTATATATATAAAGGCCAGCAACTCTGAATATTAAGTGCTGAATAATTCCTTCTCTCACTTATTGGCAAACAAGCAAGAGAAAGAGACATTAAATAAACCTCTGTTTCTCTCAGATTGTTTGACACGGCTTTATTAATAACCGCGGGGGCGTCATTACCTGATAGGCCTGCCGTATACCGCCATTGTCAGCGATGTTTTCCCCGAGGGTGTTGTTGCCATTTAACTAGAAACAGACATAAAGAGAGAAAGTTTCATTTTCATTCTGCGCTTCCGCACATCACATCCAGGACTCAAGAACACTGCAAATAAAGGAGTCATTGTTCACAGAAATGGCACGCGGAGGGATTTTTTTTTCGGTCAATTGAAATATTAAAGACACCTGCAGCGGGGACGTGATAACACTGTGGAAAAAGATAACAACCAGAGGAATGTATTTTACAGTGGAAGCCATGGGAAAGAGAGCGCTACGGACAAATGTGGGATTAGGTTTGACAATGATGTCAAAGTATTGATATGAAAAGAGGGAACATACGTGGAGTCCATTAGCCAGGTCCCAAGAGAAGTTGCTGTACTGATCCACGATGCACTTTGACAGCTCCAAGAACCTTTGAGTGGATCCTGGTGTCCACCAATCATTAAGGTCACCGTCCTTATCATAGTTGCGCCCTACAGATGGACATGGTTATATTCATGGTTGTAGTAAGAAAAAAAAGAAACCCCATTTCAAAAGGCTGCTGCTTGAAAATTATTAGACATAAAATCATACTGTAAATCTGAGAAATTTTCAGTTCAATTCAATTCAAATTCAAACGTCACCAGGCGCCAGCCATAGTGAATTACGTATTTGTTACAGATGTTTAACTGATCCACTGGAGATATTCTTCCTCATCTCTGAAGCAACATTGTGCAGCCTTCGCTATTTGCGGTGTTTATCGTGTCTGCCACTATTTCCCCATTTTTTTTCCACATTCCCGCCACACTGCGAAGCATTGACTCCAGTATGCACTGCCTGCAGACACTCGGCAAAAGAAGTAGCGTCACTCTCAGTAAAACTGTACGAATGAAAACCTCCATCAAAGGATGACTATTTGTCTTTAGAAAGAGCTGCAGCGCCAGCGATGCAAATTTTCTTCTTTGCTCTCTGTGTGTTGCACAGGCGAGATCCGGAATGATTCTGCTGTTTGAATCAGCTCATTTGAATTTGACGATAGATTTTGTCCTGATACGTAGGCGCCTATTTGATTTATGTTACGAGTGCATCGAAAGGCGGACTCCTCCGTGGCTGACAGCTAGGCAGCGCTAACAGAGCGAGTCCTCGAAAACTCATTGTTGGGGTGAAATCTGCACTACTGAAGCACTTGGGAGTACATTGCATTTGAGTCAAGATCTTATGTGACTGAGGCTTTTAAACTTGTGTTTTTGATATGCTGCTCTGTCGTGCGTGTTTCCAACTTGTGTTGGCGGAGTTGGGAGGCCAGCCATTTTCCTCTTTTGGCTGGCCTTGAGCTCAGCTCACCTTCTGTTCGCTCAGAAATGAATATGATGTGGTGTCATTCATTGCTGCACATAGCAAGATAAAAAATAAATAATAAAGAAGAAACATGATATTCAATATTGTCACAAAAGTAAATTGCGATATATGCGTTAAGGTTTTTTTTTTCACCTTCAAAAGAGCAATAGACATCAAAGAAGCTAAATGTAGCCCTAAAATTAATGTCGTGCAATAGTCAAAAGTCAAAGTCAACTTTATTGTCATGAATACTAAATGCACGACATCCAGTTAAAATGAAATTGCAATCCTCCCAGCACACAGTTAAGAGTATTTATAAAAAAGTAAAGTAAAATAAATAAAGTCAAATAAAATAAGATTCACATTCAAGTATAGTATAAGGGGAAAATGCCTGGAAATGAGCGACTGAGAGGAGGTCGGTGTTCTCTTCACGTTACTGTATAATTCTCATGTACTTGTGTTTTCAGAAGGTATTCATAAATGAGGCACCTGCATGTGGGTCCACGAAATTGATCCACGGTTGTAAAGCTACACCAGGGTGTTGCATGTCATCCAGCTGGATAGTTAAACTATAATTGCTAGTGCAGTCGTCATGTGGAGAAAATATTGTAAAGGGATTATTGTTAAATTAAAGCAACATCCTCACTGTACCATTATGGAGACTGTACTTTTATAGTCCTGGCAGGAAGGCTTTAGCGTTGACTTAATTCCGCAGTATCTGTGCTTCCAGTAAAAATAATGGTGGTTAAAAATGCTCTCTGACAGCATGTGCAAGTGGATTTTTCCAAACGCTTGTTTTATGAGGTGTTACCAGTAATAAGACAGGAAATATTTCTATCCAGTGAAACATAAAATCCGGCAGAAGTGCTCCTGGAGAGAACAAAAGAGAGCAGCTGTGGAGAAAATCCTACCGTTGTCATCAAAGCCGTGTGTTATCTCGTGACCGATCACCATGCCGATGCCGCCGTAGTTGAGGGACTTCGACTGGGCTTTGCTGAAAAAGGGAGGCTGGAGGATACCTGCGGGGAATACTGACAAAAAAAGACTGCGGTCACGTCGACATACAGAGCGAGGCGGCTGTACAGATGACGAAATATTCCCTAAATAAAACCATGCTTATGTAACGCCTTCTCTTGTTTGACGAAACAATGCATTGAAGACATCAGTCAGAAAAAAAAAAAAGGTCAATGAAGGAGATGATTCAAGCCATGAGCTGCTGAGGGGGATCACTTGCCCAGCCGAGTTAAAATATTTATCAGGAGTCACCGCTGCTGCTGTACAAATCACTGCGACCTGACAGTTCCCACTTATTTGCAATATTGTTTCAAACATTTCATCACCGATCAGTTGCTTCTGATAGTACCATTATAGCGTTTTGTCTAGATAATGCTTCGATTATTGTACAAGCTAGAAGCTTTGCAACTGTTGCAAGAAAAGGTGTCTCATTGAGGCACAAACCTCTGGAGAGCCTGGCTTCGGGCTGGCAGTCAGGCCAAACACAAAGCGAAGAAAAGCACAGGGTGAGTGAGGTAGAAGTAAAGAAAATACCAAAAACGAGTCCTAACGTTTGTGTCTTTGGGGCCACCTAAATATGTTATGGTTTAATACATAAATCATAGGGTCCAGATAGGTACTGCTGAGGGCCGCATGTGGCCCACACGCTGCACAACACATCGGTCTGTTTGTCTGATACAGTCGATTTAATCACATACCTATTTGGTTTTTGCTGGATGAGTAAAACGCGTTGACAACTGCGGCCCCTGTCACCCACCTGTAGGGAAGAAAAGGGGCACAATAAGGACCATGTTGTGTGTTGGAATTCCTGACTTAAAATTGCTCTAATGTTATTATTAACTCGACTAAAATTAACATTCCTGCCGAGCCACAAGAAAAGCAGCTCTGTATCAGGAGTGGGAGTTTGTGTGGGAGAACGTGAGTTCACATGCTAAATGTCAGGGTTCCTCCGCAATTACTCTTAGAAGGTACCATTTTTTTTTTTTTTAAATGAACGATTGAAACTGGATCGCTTTAAAGACTATATACGTCTCTAATTAAGGATGAAAAATCTTACTCTTCTTTGTTGACTTTGACTCGGAGTTTGCGCAGGCGTTTTTTCTGCGCGTACTCCAGGTTCTGTAGGATGTTTTCAAAGTACTCCTCTGCACTGTAGTTCAGCTAACACCAACACACAGCCGGAGAACAGGGAGGAGGATTAGAGTCGATGAGAGCGCTATCAGCACCCAGTCATATTTCCTCAGAGCTCACAAAGGAATAGATGCCTTTTCATTTCCCACAGAGCTGGTATGTGGCTACCGAGAAACTTATTAATCTGTTCATGAACTCACATCTTTGTACTCATTGTTCAGGTATTTGTCGTCCATGATGTCGTTGGAATAACCAATCCTCTCACGGATAGCTCTGGCCTAAAAAAGAAAATTGGACATTGCACAAATATCACGTTTCCCATTCTGCACGTCAGAGTAAAATGTAATAAGGAAAGAAAAAAAAATCGAGATGCCTTTTCCTCGGCAGCTCTCCTGGTTTCGGCATCCATCCAAGTCAGGTCGTGGAGGTTGCTAATGAAAACTTCCCGGATGTCTTTTATCATCTTTTCCATCTGATGCGGACAGGAAGAAGCAACCGTGCATTTGGTGAGTTTGGATAACACACAGAGAAGCACAAACATCACCATAATCTTCCTCAAACACACACTGTTAGTGAGATTAGACCTGGAAAAAAAAGGCAATTATACTGCAACCTTTGGGAATTCATTACAGCTATTATAGCAGAGTAATGACATATTCCAGGATTTAATATAATTCATTTCAACCTCCCCCAGTCGACCATCTTCTCCCGCTCATCCAAGGTTGCAGCAGTCTAAATCAAAGGACGCCCCCTCTCCCCGGAAACCTCCTCCAGTCTTCTGGGGGAATACAGAGGCATTCCCTGGACAGCTGGTGATATATCTCTCCAGCGTGTCTGGGGTCTGACCAGGGCACCTCATTAGTGAGGCGTACGGGAGACATGTCTGAGCCACCTTAGACCCTTTAGCACTACAGTTTTGTGTCTGTGGTGATGTTTAAAAACAGCTATGCGTGACAGACTTTGTCCAGCAGCTGTTAAACTTTACTGCGAGTTTCGAGAGTTTAAATGGACGATCAATAGCGACTATCGACACATGACCTTGGTGTTTTCTGTTGACACTGAAGGAAGCCTTTCCACATAGAGTATCATAATGATGCATGCTCCGCTGTGGCTTCAAAATATGCTGGCAGAAACCCTGCTTCACTATATACACCAAGTGACACGTAGTATTGCGAGTATAGGAGCACAATCCCATGGCATCACCTGACCCCAAGCACCATCTTTCTTTTACCGCGACCCATGGCATCAGGATATACACGTGCTGAAGACTAATCCCTAATGCAAGCAAACTGCGAGGATGAATTTAAACAGTTTTTTGTGTTCGCAATAACTGATATTCACTCCTGGCCTTCTATTATTCTACTTTCTGCTGGTTGGTATGTGAAATATCCAGGTGGTTTTTAGCTGGTGTTGCCTTTCGGACCCTAAATGGGCTGTTGGCCAATGCGCTAGGCTATGTCTATGTTTATATGGATTCACTAAATCCATATGCATTCACTAAAAATGGTAGCCGCCCACCGTGTGGGAGCACCGCCAGATTTTATTGGACATTCCTTGAGTTCAACTGCGCCGTTTTGGAGACCGCATCACTGTTTGCATGTACAGATTAATTTGGCCCAACATTAGTTTAGTCTAGTCTAATCTAGTCTGCTCTAATATAATCTATGATGCAGTGTTATAACTCTCTAGATGTTACTGATAGTTGAAATTGCAGTATCTTCCAGAAAGTTTTGAATAAAATTCTCCAGTCTTACTTCCAAATTAAATCAACAGCTGTGCAACCTAATTTTGTAACAAAAAAAAAGAGAAGCTCTGGTTTCCTACTTTCATGTTGAATTTTCTGGAGAAGATAAACCTTCAACTTTAAAGCATTAACTGTATTCTCTCACAGAGCATCAGTTCTACTTTGAGAAGCTCACAGCTGGCTGAGCATTGTCACCTCAGGTGAGATAAGGAATGTCGCTTGATCCTTATACTGACAGCTTTGACTTGAAACAAACAGAATCGGAGCCTGCGTGTGTATATGGAAGAGAATTCTAAGATTCTAAGAACTGAACTGTCCGCTGTGTGTGAGCTAAATCTGGAGCCACCAACGTATATTTTTGATGTAAATGATGTAGCAACAGCAGCAGAAATGTAGGCAACAATTCATGCAGCTCTTCTTCAACAGGTTTTTTCAAAGTGAATTCTTTTCAGCTACTAAGTGATAAAAATAGCACATTTTACAATAATATTACCATAAATACATAGTTAAGTGCTTAAGGGAGGTGAATTTAAATATAGAGTGCCTGAAAACCTAAATTTGTATTCATCACTCAGATTTTAATAATCCAAGGTGTGTTTGAACCCAACAAGACGCACCAAGAAGACCAGCCACTAAGGTGCCCAGGCACTTTTCTTTACACCAAAACTCTACAACTATCTGAGGTACTGTTCCACTTATATCCTCAGTCAGTGGCTTTTTCCAAAATTGGTATCAACCATATTCGGCCTGGCGCCAGAAAGTCCTGTGGGAAAAGTGGGGTTGAACCACATGACAGCGGAAAGTTTCCTAAAAAGATCACGAGTATTGTGTCTTGATAGTAGCTTGTCTGAATAAAAATCTAAATTTGAGTTTAATCCTCTTTTAAAAATTGAATAAAATAAATCATTCCACTGCCATCATTTCTATGGAGGACAATGGGCCACTGAATATACTGAAGCACTTAGCTAGCTATCTTACGACGAAACGACATACCTAGTAGTAACTGTGGCAGAAACGTTCAATGCCTAGTGTACACAAATGTAAGGCCTTTGAATGTTATTAAAAAGACAGCTAGAAGTGTAAGATAATATCGATACACTGAAATATCACAATACTTTATAGCGCCATACTGTATAGATATTTTTGCTGAAATATCACAATACTTGAGACTTGAGACTATTTGAAGTCGGCTGTATCAATATGTAACACATAGATACCTGGATATGCTGCCACACTTCATACGTGTTTAGTACTAATCTCTTCATGTACGGTGAGTTATTTTGTGATTATGGGAACAATTCATTCCTCTATTGGACTGTGACATTTATCGGAAAGTCCACCTGGACTGACGTCATTATAATACCTGTTTTCATGCACGTCATACAGTACTGCATTGTTTCATTTGATTTTTTTTACCTTAAACTGATGGATCTAAGACAATATATTGTTGAAGCTGTGTCGCAATGTATTGCAATGTATCATATCACCACTCCTGTATTGGAATATGTAACGTATCGCGAGATACCTGCTGATACACAGAGCTACTTCCAGCTATATTGCTAAATTTTTTAGTGATGTTGATGAAATAAAAAGACAAAGTTCCTCCTCAGAAACCCCAAACTTAACTTCCTTAACTGTTATATTAACTGTGTTGGAGTTAGACTGCCTGAAGGAAACTCACTCAAGCACGATGAGGACACGGACTCTTTAGACAGGCTGTTTAGGCTGCACAAACAAACCTCTACAACCATCCCGCTTCCATATATCTACTGATTTAGGAGAGGTTTCTTGTCATGTGGTTGGATTTACGAGCTAGTAATTTCAGCTGAGTATAAAGAGTTTGTATTTGATATGGCAGCCGATCGCTCAGCTTTTCTGTGGCATCTGTTTAGATCAGCCACCCATCTGCTCCGTCTCTGCACTTAGAAATCGTGAGATCAATTTTTTGATAAATGAAAACTTCCTTAAAGTATCAGGGTTTTGCAGTGAAAGTTCGTATGAGTCAAGTCCTCCCATCTCCTCTCTTTCTTTAGTGGTATAAAATGTTTCTTGAAGCCTAGCAGACATATTCCCTGATGAGGAACGCTTTTCGCTCCTCCGGGTATCACACAGTGCTCCATCCATCACTAGTTACTGTTATCACAAGAATGAGGCCACAAAGAGACAGGCAGTCTGACTGTGTGAAGACAAACTGGCCAGCAAAACAACGAGAATTCTGAGATGAAATAAAATATAGAATATATAGTGTTGGAAAGTGAAATTGGGAGGGCGGTATTTGCCAACCGCGTTGGCAGTAAAGGTCAAACTTTGAGATCGATCGTGCTCTCAGACCAGGCTGACAGAGAAATGCCAACATCTCATCTCGGACCACATGCTGCGGTCAACCACAAACCTGCAGAGACCATGTAGATGGGGGTCTTCAGAGTCTGTGAGTGCATATCTCTGGCTGGATCAATGTTATTTAGTGAGTCTGATAGAATTATTATCACAGCATGTTTTTCTAATTTGACTGTTCTTGGCAGGAACAGTTTTTATGCCATATATCTAGAGAACCTGCAACATTTTAAAACATTTTGGATTGCCGTGTTATTTATATATCATTTTTGTAGCGCACATTTTTTCTTAAATTACTTGAGAAAGTCATTGGGGCCAGATCTCACTGGTTACAAGCATTTATGTCCCGTTATTATCCCATAATCCACTGCAACAGCGATGTTATATTTACAGAAAACAAATAAATAAAAGATGTGATGAGTATCTTAACACTTCAAAAATTATTTTTGTGATTTGTTAGCTGTCAGAATTTTGACATTTTAAGAAGTGCAAAATATCAATTCACAAAGTTAAATGAACAGCTTCTAACTTGGCCTCGAACAAAATAAAGTCTAACCAAATATTAATGTTTGATCTTCGGCAACTGAAATTGAGAAGCATTTTTGATGTTTATTTCTTTTATCACTAGTAGTTATTTCAGTCATGTAAACCTGTTTGAGAATTTGAGGTCTGCCGAGTTACAGCTCATTTAAATGTCGGAAACACATCGATGCTCGGAGCAACATTAAATTCTCGTCATGATGACACATCAGTGGTCATAATTCTATGGCTGATTGATTGCATGAAGTAATACGTATCTAATATATAAATAAACAAGCTGCCGTAGTTACTGAGCAGCAGTCAAAGGTCTCTTACTGACACAAGCATGTGAGTCTCGTGCGTGGCAGCAAATTCGTTCCAGTGATTCGCGTTCAGCCATGTCAGCAAAATCAGGGCGAGGGCCGCTGAAAGGCGGAGTGCGTGCTTAGGGGGCTGTTCTGTCTCTCAACACTCAAACAACATTACAGCCGAGCGCATGTTTCACTAATATGACAGATTTATGCGGCAGTCAAGTTTGAGCTGCGTTGAACCGCAACGGAACATGACGACTGTTCTGCGAGCGATAAACATGTTGTAAAACACTTCACTTTCAGTCAACTGTGTTTGGCTATGAGAGGTTTGTGAGCAGCTTTTGAGACGTTCGGGTAATTGGATATGAGATGGAGATTGGAAGCTTTTACCTTTTATCTTACATTTGAATCCATAAATATATCAAGTTCTTGTGGGCTGTATAGACTTACCTGGTGGGCAGGTTTTGTCCTGTTGTCCAACTCAAGGCCGGGGGCCCACCAGGTAAGTCTAGATAGCCCACAAGAACTTTACATGTGTTTGTGGTAGGGATGCTCCGATCGGTCTGTCACCGATCATGATCGGTCGATTTCAGCGTGATCGGTGAATGGCGATCACTACTGCCACTGACGGAGAGTTTTCTGGGCTCGTGAAAGTGAAACCACTGGTTCCTCAGCAGCAGGCTGTAACGCTTAGCTACACCCGCTGGTCAGAGCGTGACATTCGGAATGATTAGACATAATTTCACCAAGCTAGATGACCAGTCGTTCTCAGGTTGTTTACGCAGACGGAAATGGAAACGTCTGAATCCGCCCCTGTTTTGGAGTCAGGTGCAGCGTTCTTTAGCCACCTGAATCTAAAACTTTTGAAAACATCCGGAGTGGAAACTTTCATAAATGAATAAATAATAATAATAATAATAAAAGTGCTCTCTGTCTCAGAGTCCCGCTATAGTATGTAAATATTTCACGGACACAGCACAGTCTCTAGAGATTCACCTGAGATTCACATTAAATTTAATGTTTTTCAGTTCAGTCCTTTTGACAGAATAATTGTTGCATTCAGCAAGGTTTTTCTATTTCTTTGCCACCTTGAAGAGATATATAAAAACGTGTCTGAATTAAAATCATTTAATGGTTCATGTTTTCACATCACGTACACAGAAGGTCTCAACCTTTTGATTACAAATTCATTGTCAATCCATGTGATCAGATCGGTAATCGGCGGCAAAAATCCTGATCGGAGCCTCCTTAATCTATGGATTAAAATGAATGAAATGGTCATTTCAATGCAGATGGATATTTGAAAGTTTTTGCTGAGGACGTGAAAGGTTTACCTACAGGTGGGAGTCAAGGTTTTATCATTCATGAGTAATGATTAATTCGCATTTTAATATTTGATACCAGAATGATCATGAACCTGTGCACATTCCCTTCAACATGAGGGCGGAAGTGCTTGATGGTAAAACATGTTTGTGCTTCTATCCTGACGTTTTAAATTTTCCTAAAAAACCTGCTCTTATCTCCTTCGTCGTGGATGTTTCGGTTATGACATCACATTGTACCCAGAGAAAACTCCACCCACAAAGGTCCAGAGCTGAGTCTTACTGGTTTAAAAGGTCATGTCGAAATGATAGTTGTCTTTCACATTTCTATTCAGCAAGTTGCAAATATATATGCAAATATATAGGGAAATATGGGGTATTTTTTTCTAAATGATCGCAGGCCTTTTCCTTAGAGATAGGCTGAGATATTGGTCATCGAGAAGGGCCAGTCCATTGAGAGAAGTAAACTGAGTTGGCTCAGACACCAAGCCAGGATTGCTCCCTGGTGTGGGGAAGAGCTGCAGGAAGGTTCAGGGAATAAAGAGGTCCGGGCATTTTGGCTTAGCTTGCTGCTGCACAAAGACAACCCGATGAATTCACTGACCAGCTCTTTGCTCTTCTCTGAGAAAGCCTCCTGCACATACAGCCGCCCCACCGCGTCGTCCATGTTGCTGTTGACGTACCGAGCGCACTGTCGCCACACGGCGGCATCCGACGTGGTGCCATACAGAGCCTATGGGGACAGTTAGGAGGCACAGATCAATTACAGTTGGAGGAGGAAAATAACACCCAGCAACATAGTTTAAGAGGCTAAAGGCACATTTATATTTCATCCTCAGCTCCCTCTCATTCCACAAGGAGTTTGGATATTATGCAGGTGGGAAATAATTACATTGGAAGGAAGTTGGGGATGCGTTGAAGAGGTAAGGGAAATTAATATGGTAAATATGATGGTTAATTGTTGCTGACGTGGACATTTGACTCGCATTCAAAGATGAACTGAAATGACTTTTTTAAATAAATATATACTTAAATATCCATAATGTAGCTGGTACCACAGATGTTGATGGCAACTTCTTTTTGTGTTGCTTTTGTTTTACAGTGTAAAATATAATGCACATTGTTATAGGTGAAGATAAATGTCTGAGACTATTCATAGCTGTTTAAACAGTTGGCTGAGAGACAGCGATGAGTGTTGCAGCTCAGGTCTTTCTAAGGAGAAGCACTAATTGACTCTTGGCACTGCCACAGACGGTGCAGCAGCTGCCACACGTTCATGGCTATTAATGACTTGAACTTTGTGAAGGCATCGTCTTGTTTTCACGAGTCTCCCTGTCGTCCCTGATTGAGACGGATTCCCCCCATCCCATTCTCCCTCAGCACTTCCAAACGCCTGCATAAATACCAGGCCCACTCCCCCTCCAGACTTAATGGCATCCATCAACTCTCCCTGCCTTCTGCATCTTCTTTTTAAATCCCTGTGACCTGCTTTCGCTGTTTTGTTCTGTCTGACTCTCAAACATACATTTAAAGCTTCCACTTCAAAATCCCCTTTTTCCAATTTGAATTGCCAGCTTTTGTTATTGACTTTGGGTGGCCTCTGTGTGTGTGTGTGTGTGTCAAGAAACTCAGCTTCTTCCCCTCCAATTTAATCTGACAGCATTTTTTAAAGCCAGTGGTTCCAGCCCAGCAATTCAAAACAGTGCGTATATGTTGACCTTAAGCGCGTACCTTTCGGAAAGCTATGTTAGTGTCTCTGTAGGCTTTGCTCAGGCCCACCACAATGTTCATGACAAAGCGCCACACCATGTAGTTCTGCAAATCCCTGCGGGAGGACAACACAACGCAGGCTAAATCACAGACTACACACATATGAGCGGACTAACACAATGCTTTGCTGAAACCTGGCATCACCTCTTATTGTATCGAGCTAAGATCAGGTTGAGTCTTCTGTAATAGTTGGGCGAGTAGTTGATGACCTTCTCTGTGTCTGTAACGCTGATGTTCACTTTGTCCATTATCCTTGTGGTGAAGTAGCTCCAGTTGAACACCTTTTGTGAGAAAAAAAAAATTATCAAAAGGCTGAAAAGTTGGAGAGAGACAGAAAAATGATCAATTTCTCGCACGTCAATCTATTGGCTACGTTCTTTCTATACAGTATAGATCTATGCTGATGCGTTGATTCGCTGTGCAGTGCTGCGATTGGTCCACTTCCCACACACAGCGAAGAAGCCGGTCAAATGCTTAACTCCACGCTGTTTTTAAACCTGTGCCTCTAACTTGACCGCACACCGTCACGATAGAATGATGGAGTGTTCCCAGTCGGACCCGCGAAGCCAAAGACTGTCTGCACCACAGAGCTAACGGCTAACGTGACGTCCCCCTTCAAAACTTTATTGACACAAGTAGACCGTCAAAGTTGGCTATGTGGTTTAAAAGTTGGCTAAAAACTAAATAATGTGCTCCAAAATGTGAAGAGATAAAGAGAATGATAAATATTTGTCCAGAATTTCCCTAAACTAGAATAAAATCACGCAAAGGAGAATGTGATAAAATCATAGCATTATTTCAAATAAATAAATAAATCCTGATGCATTTTTGTCAGATTGCCCAGCCCTTTCTGGAGACATTTTTAAACAAATACATTTTCAGCAATTTGTTCCAGCAAATGACATGCCAAAATTGCAGAGTGTCAGTAGCAGCAATTTTTCACAAATTAAAAGGGATTTTCTACGGGACTTTCGACTAACCACAATTGCGCTTTGGCTGAGTTTCCTTTGGGGGTGAGCCTCAGGATTTTTACCATGAACCAAGTGAGCAGTGGCTTTAAAAAGGTTGAAAAACGCTGCTCTACTGAGCCGCAACAGTTGACACTTTTTTTTTCAATATGTATTAAAACCATATTCTTGATTAGTCGTGTTTGGTTTCAGAAAATGTTAAAAACCTGTCAGCTGAGCCTGTCTTTTGGATCGAGCCTGACACATCTCTTACCTGTGAGTCGACCTCCAGGGTGAAGTTGGCATTCATATCACCGAGCTCCATTTTGTTGTAGAGCAGCACCGGGTTATTGCGGTCCTCCGGAGTATCTGTGGCCTGTAAGACAGTTCCGAATTTTTTTTTTCTGATTCAACTGCAGGCAACCTCCACGTATTTGCAGCACATTGTAGAAATGTCAGAGATACCCAGATGGGTTTGCCATCGACTAACCTCTTGAACGATATAATAGCATCATGAAAATCTTGTTTGCACACTTGAGCAGCAACAAAACTAATGCGCAACAGTGTCTTCATGTCAGATGTCCGGTATGGTGCTGAGACTTAAGCGGATTTGTACTCTCAGATACAGTACTATATATATATATATATATATATATATAAAAAAGTATATATATATATATATATATATATATATATATATATATATATATATATATATATATATATATATATATATATATATATACTTTTTTTTTTCCCTCAGAATGCGTGGACAGAATGCAATGTCCACATGACAATTGTTTATGCGTTTGGCCTCAGGAGCGAGTATGTTTTGCCTTTCGCTAGTAGCAGATGGGATATGCTCTAAATCCCCAGAAAACAAACATTTTCCATCATAATGCTCCTTTGTTTAACTCATCTTTTTGTTACCATATCCACCAAAGTTGGAGAATATTCTAGCATTTCGAAGCAGAGAACAGGGGCTTTGTGCTCATATTGGAGAAAAAAAAAGACTGGCTGTGGGAGGAATTTTATGGAAATGAAACAAGACAGCTGATATCAAGTTTTTGTCTTGGTGAAAGGAATCATTTTGTGATTCAATATCACTCAGATTGGATGTTGTTGTGGGTCACACCTCTGAATATTTGCTCCGTTAAAGTTGTCAGATTAGAACGTATCTAAGGCTGAAAGAAAAGTGGACTTGAGGTGAAAGAGAAGTTGGCAAAGTGATGGAAGAAGTGTCGCTGCCAGACCTGTGGATATCTGACCGCTTTTGTTTTACGCTAAACTCCAGACGGGAGACACAAACACAGAGAAGAGGCAGGTTGGGGCAACAAACAGCGGGAGGTTTGTCAGACTGTCAGATCTGGTTTACAAACAAAATCCTCCTGCTGGTTGGAAGGGAATTAAATTTTGGCTGGAGAACACATAAACATTCCCCGGGACACCGGCAAGTTCGTAGCAACTCAAGTGGACTTACATTGGCAATGTCCCTCTCCAGGTCCATCACTCTTGTCACCTCCTCCCTGATATGGGTCTCGTTGATGGGCAGCTTTCGGTCACTCCGGATCATTTTAGCCAGGTCAACCATGAACTGCCCGTAGGATCGACATGCCTGCCGAATATACATGCAAAACTATCGTCTTACAGGATAACAGGCTGGTGAAAAATCTGCTGTCCAGATGCAGATGGATAAACAATCTGAAAAACTGTTTCTCCTGCAGCATAGTTACAGAGAAACACTGACAAAGTGTTCGCGCAGTTGTAAAAAGAAACTATTGTACAAATCACAGACAGGTTTCTCATCATCAGCTGTATGCCTTTGAGCAACTGCAAAAAAAGAAAAATCAAACACAGATGTTAAACAATGAAAATGTCAAGTGTTCAGTGACATGTCCCTGGGGGGCAATGCATCTACAGGGAGGGACACGAACACACTCTTGGTGCCTGCCATGCTTTGCCTACATATTCTAACGTGTGCGAGTGTGTGCTCACTTCTTCATAAGGTCCCGTGCAGGCGTAGTAATCTCGGGACAGAAGGCCCAGGCTGGTCTGCTGATCAAACTGAGGACAAAAAAAGAAATCACACTTAGGTGCATTACATTTTGGATGTACAGACAAAACCATTCATTGAAGCTAAACGGGAGTGTGTGTCGAGGCACGGTGGCCCAAAAAGGTCACTGAAGCACATTTCACTTGGCCCAGAAAAAGCATCCCTGTGGTGTTCGCTCTCCAAGAAAGAGCGAGCCAAACTAAGAAAAACACGTCTTTTGCAAATATTCTTGTTCAGACAGTGAACGCACCACCGCTCAGCGAAGTGCTGTTTCAAGTATGCAGCCTGGCAGGGTTGTCTTGCACGTACTCTTCTTACCTCCAAAAACAATGGCTCGAAACTCCGGTGTGTCGCATTTCAGGGATGAATTGGTCACAATCCAAGACAGGAAGAGATTGTACAAACATTCTTAAGCTGCCTTTCAGATGATTTATGTGCTTCAGGGTACATTGTTGGCAAATGTAAAGATAATATGGACAAAAGACGGTTATTATTCTTTGTCTTTCCGATCATTATTATTATTATAAAATTCAGCTTTATTACTTTTGGGATTTGTTTTTCAATGCGCTGGAGACTATTAGGCTGAAAACCAATAAAACCGTGAAATAAAAACAAGGTAAAAGTGGCAATGCGGAGCTGATGGATTAATACAAACACAGTGCCAGTGAGCATCATGCACCGCAACTATCATGCAAATGACAGGGTTGGATTCAATTAAAAGAAACATTAAGCTCTTACATCTCTGTCTTTAATAAGCTTTAAAACTGAAAATGTGACGTGACCTTGGCAAATGTTTCAAACCTCTGATGAATTCATTATTAAAAAAAAAGACTGTTCTGACAGTCAAAAATATAAATATGCCGTTATAGAAAATAATGTTTTTGTTGCAAACTGCTATTTTTTTTATGTAGTAGCGCAGATTTTAATGAAAAGCACGATGAAGTGTTCTCAACGAAAAAACAAGCCAGGTGGCCATTGCTCTTGAGTGAGACCCGAAAATGAGAGGGGCGTTTACACTCGCACACCTACATGAATGATGTGTGACTTTGAATCCCTGTCATCAACTCCAACAAAGAAGTTGACCAGAAGTTGAGTTCCGTATTTCTCATTCAGCTTGGCGATAACGTTCTCCAGCCTCCATGTTTCACCTGGAGAAAACAGCATTGATTTAACAATATCGCTTTGAATGAATAACTGGGAAAAGTACCGTGGGAATCATTGCTAACCGTAATTGGTCTCCCAGTCGTCCACAGCAATGGGCCACTCAAACATGTCGGGCAGCATCTCCAGCAATGGGGAACCTCCTCTCTGCTCGATCAAACCTCGAATGAGGACATGAAGGAAGATGCTTAAAAGAGAGACTGGTGACATCTGTGTGCGGGAGGGGAGGGTCTGAACCCATGCATACAGCAGAATGCAGCGTGAACAAGAAGCGGTGGCAGGGGATGAAACTACTTCTGTGTGTATTTGTTCTGCATTTTAAGCACCTGTATCGCCTGGTGGAGCTGTTCCGGAGCTGCAGTGATTTCCATTGCTTTGATGAGACACAGAGGAAGGCAACCAATAATTGTTTTGGTCCATTACGAGTCGCGCAAGGGTTTTGAGTCAGCCAGTGATCAGTTGTGGAACCATGCTGTGATGCAGCATGATAGAACACTCTGGTAGAAGGCCTCCTTCAGTGTCCCACCACTAGCTCTTTCTTTTCTCAAGTCACGCAGTTTTGCAGTTTTGCTGGGCTCTGTGTGAGCTCATCGGAGATGTGCTCCCATGATCTCGACTTTTCTCCATCTGTATGTTCTGAATTTGCTTTCCTGGAGCTTTTTTATTTCAATAGAGGCCCACTAAAGGATTTGTTTAGCATCTTGAGCAAAGCATATTCACTTACAAAATGCTATTTTAGTACGTAAGCAGTGGCTCTACTAAGAGTCTCATATGTCAGAGCTCTACCTCTAAGAGAGACCATACTGCCGCACAGCACGTCTCTTTGTTCTGTGTGTCCCCTAGTAGCTGGGTGGTGCTAACAGTTGGAGCATTGGGAAACTATCCAGCAGAGTAGAGAGCTGCAGTAGAAGAGAACGAAGACTCTTATCTCACCGCTGTTTATGGAATACAAAAAACTGTCTCAGATGTTGTTGTTGTTAGAGCGCCATTTGACTCTTGACGTTATTGAAATGTTGCATTGAATTATTAAAATATGTGAATCTGTTTTTATATCTGTTTGCATCAAGACAAGCATTTGTCTTGTGACTCAGCTGGGAGGTCCCCAGACAGCAAACTTTATTTGTCATCCGCAGGTTTACGCAGCAGCATCTGAGCAGAAGGACTATTCACGGAACATTTTTGTCATGAATTCAATTACTATGTTTACTTTTTGTGGAAGGCAGAAACAGGGCTTTTTTATTTTATTTTTTATTTTTTTCTCAACATTTTCATTTGGGACACAACTTTGATTCCCAAAATGGAAGTTAAAGGGCGAGGATCCAGTGTTAAATGACAGGGAAAGTTATCAGAATGACGCCTCCTGCGTCTGCTGGCTGTCCACTGAGGTTGTGAAAAAATATTGACGAAAAACAGTAGTATCAAACCTTGAACATAGTACACCAATAGAATACTAATTTGTCGTGGAATCGATGCTGAGCTCATGATGAATTCTGACATGTGTCTGTAAATATCCTGTACATCATTTACTTTGCTGAATCTGCCTGGTGGCTACATTAATCTATCTATCTATCTATCTACCTCTCTGTCTGTCTGTCTGTCTGTCTGTCTCTCTATCTGTCTGTCTGTCTGTCTGTCTGTCTGTCTGTCTGTCTGTCTGTCTGTCTATCTGTCTGTCTGTCTGTCTGTCTGTCTGTCTATCTATCTATCTATCTGTCTGTTTGTCTGTCTGTCTGCCTATCCATCCATCCACTTGTCCTGAAAAAGTATCCATCCATCCATCCATCCATCCATCCATCCATCCATCAATCCACTTGTCCTGAAAAAGTTATCATGATGTTCGTTTCATGGACTATCATCATCGTGACTTTTCATTGGAAGAAAAGATCATGAATGTTGGACACAAAAAACACTTTAATAAGTAGTGAAATTTAAAAAACCCAGAGGACTCACTCTCGTTTATGCAGGACTTGTAGAGGGTCTTGGCCTTAGTGAGAGCAGCGGCTTCCTCGTCCACTTGTTTTTCAAGAACTCCTGCAGTAAAGCAGATGATAAAATGTGAAGGTGAACAACAGAGATAAAACCAGCTGGATGAAGGAGAGAAGCGTGGCATTTCAGACGGAGGGACGGGGGGAGCGGGAGCCGTATGTAAACAACCTCAGGTACAGCGCTGAGTTTCTCATCTTCGTGCGGCGGAAATCGAGTCCAGCTGTACAGATGGTCATAATCACGTTAATTACAACCTGTCGACCCCTGTGTTACTGAGCACGATCAGAGCGCAGATCTGAGGAGAGGCAAACCTGCCATCCCACTGCCACAAACTTAAAGATCAATACCAGTGGCACAGGATAATGCCATGCCATGTTTTTTTTTGTTTTTTTAAACAAGCTTGTCCCGTCTTATAAGTAATGTAAACTAGGAATTCAAACGCATTATAACTAAATCATCAGTTCCTCGGTTGCATTATCAACATTTCACGAAAGATATGTTGAAATATGTTCATTTGTTTTTGAGTTACTTCACGAACAGATCATCTCTGTGGCAGTAATACAGCAGCCTCCAGCAGGACGACGATGCAGGGTTTAATTTAACTGAGGAGACTGTAAACAGGAATTAAGAACATGTTAAAATGCATTTTCCTTTGTTTGAAATTGTTCTTAGTGGGTTAAATTTATGAACGAAAGACAAAATAAGTGCTTCACCTCTCATAAATCAAGCCTTTTTGTATTATTTATTTATTAATTTTATTAAATTCTAATTCTTGTTTTCTTTTATAATCCATTCAATTGTTTATTTTAGTGAGAAATGAAAACATTATTCCTATTTAAAAAGTATATATACAACTATATACCATTATACATAAAAGGTTTCTATTGCAGTGGCATGTTTCCATTTAGTGTCTCAGTGTTGATTCCTTGTTTGATCAACATGTAATGCAGAAATGAAAGAAGAGCTCAGGGGTTCATATTCTATCTTACACAAGCTTGATAGATTCATAGCTGACTCACACCGGTGTGAAATCCGCCGTTAGCCCTTGTACATGTTTCCGGATTAGGAGGAGTGAAACCTGAGTGGAACAGAATGTCAAGAAATTCTGACATCTAAAGGCCAAGAGATTAACCAAACCAACAATAGCTGTTGTGTGAAAAGAGCGTGAATGGAGCCATTGTACGAACAGCGTAATAGCATTAAAACATATTTCATTTTTCTGGTAAACCCCAGCCATCATTAACCCCATTTCACACTTTCTGAAGTTGCAACTAAGCAGCCTAAAAGTGCTCAGACACATTTGTTTCGATAACTTCCCTCTCACGCTCCTTATTTATGTTATGACATTTTAACTGAGCCAAATATCAAGAAGAAACTGAGATATAACTATCAAAAAACATTCTATAAATTCATCAATTACAAATGACCTTTACTTCCCTCTGAAAAGTATCTCATCCGACTGCTAAGCTGTTTTATATTACTCATAATTCAACAGCAAATAATACAAATAGAAAATAGAGTTTTCTTCTTCCCTTGGAAAAACGGTAGAAGTCTTTTGAAAAGACGGGATGACTTATAGACATCTTGCATGGGTGGATGCTGTTGGCAGCAGGTGAGTCCGAGCATTGTTATCCCATCTTACTGAACATCTTAGATCATCTTCTTGACCACTCATGAAGATGTGTGCCAGAACAAAAAGGCCTGCTGTGTTGATTCTACTTAAGAATGACAACATCTGACATGGTGCCTCTGGGCATGGCGTTCATGCTCCCCTCACAAGCAGGCGGGTTTCACCTCAGTGCAATTCTTATTCATTCTGATCAGCTGGCTCCTCCACAGCCGGAGGTGAGGGGTTCAGCGACGAGAATACGCACTGAAAAACACACGTTCCAGACTCAAATTACTGTTTCTCCCCCACATTAATATTTCTTCTTGATTTCTTCCTGCTGACCAGAAATCAGATTGCTCCCGTGGAAAAAAAAAAGATTATGATTATCACCCCGTGTTGACCTAGAAAAACAAGTGAATCTACCAAGTCCCGCTTGAATCCCAGCCTGACTCAATATTTGGGTACATGTCATAATTTGGAAAATATGGCCCTTTGCTTTTAAGTTATCTGGGAAGATAGACAAATTATTTCAGCGACACTGGATGCTCGTGACAATTTCACTCTGAAATGACTATTATAATTCATCGCTCATGTAAAAATAGCTGAGCGACTCTCATGGCTTCATTTCGTGCTGCCGACTGCAGTGCAGAGCTCAGAGAGTCTCCAAACATCCCGCCAGTCAGAGATGCTGCTTACTTCCCTCGCTATTTGCCTCTTTTTATCTCATCACGCTTCCTATTTTCTACCGCTGCTATTGTCTTAATATAATTTACTCACAGCGATTGCTGGTCTAAATATAACAAAGCATCTCTTCCAGTCAAACTGTTTAAAAGTGTGCTCACATACTTGAGTTTTCCAAACTAAATTCACACAGAAACATGAGTTGACATCATGTTTCACCTTCTATGTGGAGTCCGATGGTGCTTTCATCCAATCCCCTTCCCTCCGTATCATTTGTCATTGTAACTGTTGACAGATCCGCTTGCTAACTTACGCTAGGATCACGTTTTCAGTCTTTTGGCACTTGTCGAGTTTGGTGAAAAATGTCAGCCTTTCTGAGTGTGTTTGGCTCCAGTCTGGCACTGCCACAGGCCGTGGTGACCTCAATGTTGTGATACACTTTACCACTATCAGCTAGCGGGCGCCACATATCTTTCCCCTGCTACTGGCTCATTACCCCCAGACAAAGCATCCTAACATTTATTCAACTCATGTTAATCACAAACACGTTTTGTTGATTCTTTTTTGGGACCAGCCCAGAGGATACATATTTCTGTGGTACTGTGAGTTTAGGCAGACTCAGCGCTGATTTAATGTAGTCTCTACTACATACTACTGAAGTTGCTTGCCATTTTTTTCCGCAGAAAGAATTCTGAATGCACGGATCAGGGGAACCTGGAAGGAGGGTCCTGACATGGACCCAACTACACTTTAGTTTTAGTCTTATTTGAGCCACTGGAAATCTTTTAGTCTTTTTTTTTACACCTCTTTTTAGCTTTAATACATTTACATTTTTACATTACATAGTGTGATCTGTGATAGTTACCAAGTATGGAGAGGTTTTGAAAAGAAAAAATGATAAAGAAAGTGATGCCACCTCCAAAACTGTTCATGAAAGCAACTGTCGAAGCAGTTTTAAAAATGAATTCAAACATTTAATGGTGATACATTCATTCACTCTCTATTTATATCTTATTTGGAGAAAGTAAAATATATTTTATTCATGACGTACAATTGTATCAATTTTCTCAACAGTTTGCATCAAGTGTTTTTTTTTCTTTGATGAATAGAACTTGCACCTGGTTCTGCTGCCGGTTGGACTTTTCGATGACAGATAAATCTTTGCAATGATCACATGGGTTTGTGTCATTTCACAAGGTTTGTTTGCGTGAATGGTTATTGAACACAAATGAAATCAAGAGTAATTAATAAGTTCTGTTCCTTGATTCCGGTCCCATTTGTTCTGGGCCCCAAGATCAAAAAGGTTAAAGTCTTGACTTTTATGACTTTTCTTGACTTTTCTTTCATGTGTGATGGAAAAAGGTTTATTGGCAAATTTCCTATGTAATAGTCAACACAGTTAACCCTTTGTGTGCCAATTTGCAAAGGGAAGCATAGCGGCATTTAAACAATCCAATCTTGCAAATGTGAGGCCTGATGCAGTTACTACTTTTCACAAGCAGATGGCGAACACCTGTAACTTAAATTTGAGTAACATATTTGGACATGTTTTTTCAAAGTTTTGAGCAAATGGAGAATGAAAACCGACCACCTGTCGAGAAGACAAGGGAGGCTGTAGTTTCGTCATTGGAGCATATCAGTGAATTGGACTGACTCGGACTCAGTGAATTGGACTGACTCGGAGGAATATTCCCTGATCAGAGAAAGAGACAGCTCCAAAAAAAAATCTTTAAAAAAAAACAAGTATATGTACTAACAACACCAATACCGCACACTTGTCTAGCTACTTTTAGCTACTTCTGGACGGGCCAATAGCTACTTCAGATGCTGGGGAGTTGGCAACACTGGTACACATGGACATAGTGGACGCGCGGTCAAACGTTGGATGGAGGCTGAAGGGCTTCAGCTGTGTTCACGGTTGATGTCCTGCCATCACCATTATTGCTTGAGAGATGAGGAAGTGTATGCCCAGTGGATCAGATAAACATCTGTAAAAGTTATGTATCTCACTATGGCCGCCACCTGGTGACATCATCATATACAAATTCGATGAGTGAACGTACTCCCAACCCACACTCTCATTCACAGTAGCCCTTTATATCCAACAGTTTCCAAGCTCCAACCTTTTGAAACAGTAATATCAAAGTGGATTATTTTGGGTTAACACTGGTGGTTAACATCTTCATTGAATTTAATCTTAAGTCAATCAATTCCGGGGCCAGATAAAATCATTTAATAGATCAGATCCGGCCCCTGGGCCTTGAGTTTTACACCTGAGATTTACAGTTCCAATTTTGCAGAGTGCCTCTACACAACACTAGTGGGAGCACAAGCGAAGGCAGAGTTGCCTCACGCAGGATTTGAACCTGCCACATTCCTGCTGTGGTGTCACACAACATCATTATTATATGCGTGGTGTGTACCTCCTGAACCATACATGTGATGTTGATGAGGACCCTGAGTCATACCTGATAATAGTGTGAAACTGACGCTGAAACTGAAACTGGAGGACTGACTCTTGCAGAATGTCTCCACAAAGAAAGCAGGCATTAGCTTCATTTACCTTGTGGCAAGAAATGCCCAGGAAATAAAATAGATGTTCCGTAATGAGGCTTGACATGGTGTAAACATCAAAGGCATTTCCATAAAACCATCTCAGACATTCATGATTTTAGCCCCGAGTTCA
Organism: Synchiropus splendidus; assembly: GCF_027744825.2. Classification (NCBI taxonomy): domain Eukaryota; kingdom Metazoa; phylum Chordata; class Actinopteri; order Syngnathiformes; family Callionymidae; genus Synchiropus; species Synchiropus splendidus. The sequence continues at coordinate 18,994,807 of NC_071341.1, read as the reverse complement.
TAGTCAATCATTTCTTTTACCTCACTTTTCACTTGTGGAATGCACATGTCTAGCTGCCCCAGGCTGAAGGGTTCAAACAATATTTGCCTTCAATCTCCGTGCGCCAACTATCACCTCTTCAAACTTTTCCTCACCAGCTGCCTTCGGCTTGTTGTCAACCTGTTTCTAGTGTTAACAGCAAGTCTATTCATGGAATATAATGAAACTCCACAACAACACATTTCCCGACTTCTTTCTTTCTTTCTTGCTTTCTTTCTTTTTGATTGACAGTAAAATATGTTGCCCTCATCTACACGTTCGGAAGCTGGAGGTGGAATATTCACACAGCATCACAGGTGGAGAATATTTCCATCGACACTTCTAACACTGGGAAAGGTTAAATAATTGATGGACCTCTAATGATCCTCTTCAGAAAAATGCTCACGACAACGTTAAATGTTGAGAAGTCACGTTTTAACTGCTTTAATTAACCCTTTATTGACCACCAACAGGAATTGCCAGGTACATTTCAAATGACTCTTGGAAGGTTTATCCTATTGACATTATTCACACCCCATCTGAACGTGTGAACGCCTAGCTTGGTGCTCATATAACTGGTATTACGGTAGCACTAGCACTTCTGCAAATGGACCAGATTCAATCGCACATGCCTCAAAAGTTACACCGGCCTCAAGATGATGCCATTTATTCATTTGACAGTGTCTGAGAGCAGGAAACAGGCGCTTGCATGCTGGTGGTAAAATTTGCTTGGCACATGCAGAGGGAGGAGACGGTGTCGGAGCACGAGTTGTCGAGCGTTCATTACCTTAGAAAGTGACTTGGAAAATGATTTTGTTTTAGTGAATCAGACTCATTTTGATGCTGCAGAAGTTGGTGAGACATAGATGGTCACACAGGTTCTCAGTCCTAGGACACTCTCAGGTGCAAGAAGACATATATACAGATTTATACAGGCAGGAATATCCAAGCAAGGAATTTCCGCTTCGACCAGTAAAGCTAGAGGAACTTGACATAAATATGCTGTTATTTTAAAAACCAAATTGAACACTTATTAGTCCATATAAAATACAGCCATCATTCCACTTGTTGTTTGGGCGTAGTTGAGCAGCCTCAAATAGCTCGCTGCTTAGCCTGGTCAGTTATCAATACAGACAATTATGTAGCAAGTAATAACTTGTTTTCCCTGAGTGTTAGGCTAAAATTGACTGAACTTAGTGCCCCGTGTAGGAAGTGTTGGAAGTTGTTGGGTGGTGTTAAAAGCCAACTCCAAGTGAGGCAGCTGAGCTGTTAACACATGGGTTTCGCCAGCCAAGCCAGATCACTATATTCTATCTTTATTATCTGTATATCTATCTATCTATCTATCTGTCTGTCTGTCTGTCTGTCTGTCTATCTATCTATCTATCTATCTATCTATCTATCTATCTATCTATCTATCTGTCTGTCTGTCTGTCTGTCTGTCTGTCTGTCTTTCTATCTATCTATCTATCTGTCTGTCTATCTATCTGTCTCTCTATCTATCTATCTATCTATCTATCTATCTATCTATCTATCTATCTATCTATCTGTCTGTCAATCTATCTGTCTGTCTGTCTGTCTGTCTGTCTGTCTGTCTTTCTATCTATCTATCTATCTATCTATCTATCTATCTATCTATCTGTCTGTCTGTCTGTCTGTCTGTCTGTCTGTCTGTCTTTCTTTCTATCTATCTATCTATCTATCTATCTATCTATCTGTCTATCTATCTATCCATCTATCTATCTGTCTATCTATCTATCTATCTATCTATCTATCTATCTATCTATCCATCTATCTATCTGTCTATCTATCTATCTATCTATCTATCTATCTATCTATCTAGTACTGTAAGCATTTTGTTTTTGGAAAAAAAATTACAGAAGACAACAGATATGTGAAGCAGCACATATGGAATTATGTCGCAGAGGAAAAAAAATGGAATAACTCTAAATATGTTTCATATTTCATACTTAAAGCAGCCACCTTTTGCTTTGTTGGCAGCGCTGCAAACCCTTGACCTTCTTCATGAGCTTCATGACATAGTCACCTGTTGGAAAACCTTATCAGGTGACTATGTCATGGAGCTCAAGAGTGAGCAAAGTAGTCATAGAAACAAAGGGTGGCTGTTTTGAAGAATCTAAAATATACAACATGTTTTGAGTTCATTGTGTCAGTTGAATTGACCAGATAAATACAGGCAGAGAGCTGCATGAGCCACACTTTGGTCTGTGCTCAAGTGTTTTTTGTTTTCAAAAACACTCAACATGAAATCTCGACTAAATACTGCCATGACTCAACAGAACTAGATCATCAGACTGCACATACCAGTGCTACGTGAGGATCAATACTGGAAACAGGGCAGATCTACAATTACACAGCAGAGTGGCAGGAAAGTCTCCAGAGACCAAAAGAAAATTGTTCTTGTCAGAGTGATTCAGGAGTTAGCGATACAAATGAAGGCAATTGTATTCTTGACTTTGTCTGTCGGAATAAACAAGCCTGAAAATGGAAATGTAGGAACGCAGCGAAATAAAAAAAAAAAAGTGTTTTTCAGTCAGGCTTGGATTGTCTGAGCAGAAATGAGTCAAAATATGTTTTATTGCTTTCATTAGCTCAAGCATTGGGATCATTTTACCCCCCTGTTTCTCCTGTTCTTCAGACGATGCCTGTCACTTCCACTTATTTTACCCTTTCATTTTTCTAATCCTCCATTTTCTCATTACCATGTGTGCACTATTTATGTGCTCATTTCATCTTAATGAAGTCCTGAGATGGAGACCCTTCACGGGGAGCTTCCTGCAAAAGGGCACAGATCATGTGTGTGTGATTGGATTACAGACTGCCTGGTGCTAATGTTTAACCACAGCAAAGGCTTATCTTCTACCTCAGTCTCAGGCACACACATACACACTCACAAAGCATTTCTATCAAAATGGATTTGCAGCCACCAGATGTCTGTTTGAGACGTCAATAGGTACCAAAAAGCTTGGTTCCCTTCTGAATCACAATTCCAGATTTATTCCATGTGGAGCTGCTCCTAATCCCTCACTGTCTGCTGCGCTATCACCTGACTAATGTACTCGGCTTCAGATGCATGCAGGTTCTCTAAAGGTGACAAAACAAAATGTCAATTGTTTATACATGTTTTTTATTTTTCCAATAGCTTTAAAATGAAACGATATTATGATATTATACAGGAAAAGTCAGGGGCTGTCTAGTCTGGGGGTTGAATGCCTTGAAGGGAAAGTGGTTATGAAAATGACTGCAGATAAACAACATTCAAAACTCATCTGTTGCAGTAGATGAGCAAAATATAATGAATAATATCAAACACATCATTGGATTAGCACTCAACAGAACGATAAAAGTCGAGTTATTTCATTTTAATTCTTTATGACTTTGGAGGGTGGATAGGGCCAACTGGAGACTCATTTTGAGTTTGAGTTTTAAATGTGTTTATTCTAGGGGCAGGATTCGATTTAAAAATAATGCAATTATTCACAGAATTTGTGATTATTTACTCTCAATTAATCGCAGTTTAATGGTATACGAATATTTGCCACAAGAAGCCACATTTTCCAATTTGAATGAATTTGGTATTTTACTGAATCAAATGATGGAGCCATACAGACATTTAAACAAAACATTAACACAATCAACCCAAAAACATTAAACAAAATATTGTTTATTTTGCATCAGTTTGACAAAAGCACAATAAATAACGATGGTATCTGTATTCAAGTTTCTATATAACCTTATTTAAACTGAAGCTCTTTTAATGTCTTGAAAATATTTGTATAAGAATTTCAGTTTTATAAGAATTTCAAGTACATTCAGAGTAGTGGAAACCCTGGACACTGTGTAGTGAAAAACCTCCCTGAACAAAAGCAAACAGATGCTTGTGTTTGCTTTTGTTCAGGGATTCCTCCATGTTTGTTGTTGTTGTTATCACCCTAGTTGCCACGTGTCTTGTGCATCAGTGTGAGCAGTGGACCAGGAACTCCTGCACTTACAACTCTGTTGTCTTATATTGTGGAATGATTATCTCTCGTGGCAGGGTCAGGACTGCAGACTGCTCATTTTGACCCTGAATCTGATTCCTGTCATGGAAAGCACCAACCCTCCTGCTTATAGTGTTTCTCTGTGTGAGTCTGTCATTGTGCTCCATTAATGTTGCATTTTTTGCATGAAAAGTAGTGTATTTCTGGGCCACCCAAAACTCACATCCATTCCGGCTTCATCATGACGCGCAGTGTACAACCTGGATAGCTTGCCAGTCCATCAAAGAGCATTGCATTGCACACAACATCCATTCAACCTATTCATAGGATTGTACTTATGTTTCAGATGTATACTATGGAAATAACTCTTGTAATAGCCTTCACCGTGTGGGCCTTCTGTGCCAATATCTTAAAGCCATTAACTCTAGTGATAAAATAATCTTTCAATAGTGCATTCCGAAAGTCCAAATGAGTCATGGAGGAGGCATTATTTTGACAGACATCGTGGACTCGGACCATCCTGTTTCCTGTTATTCATTCTCGCTGGTGAAAGCAATTTCCCTCCCTTATTTTCATTGAATGCATTTGCTAGGCCAACATAGTACAGCATTAAAATTCATCTTATTTTATTTGGCCACAAACTCCGATCACGTATCTCTATTTGATATGTCAGGAGGAGCACTGTGTTTTGATGCTGCGGAGTGGAACTTGGAAAAAGTGAAACTCGAAGAGACACTGTCAAACAAAGCTTTTAACTTTCTACTTCAGAGGAAGAAACGCAGAGATTGTGACACACTTTGCCTTCAGGCGTTTAATATCAGTTATTAAAAGCTCTGACAAACATGTTTTGGACATCACTGCGTCATATCAGAGCCAAGTTCTGCAAGAATCATCAGCCGTGTCGGGAGTTGCTGGTGGATTAGTTTCACACTGAGCTGGATGTCGTCTGATCTCCTCCGCTATTGTCAACTTTATTTTCATTTTCGGTCATTATTAACGCTTTTCCTCCATCTCTCAGTCCTGCTTTTGTGACCTTGTGGTCCCGATACAATTTTTGCAGACCCTCTGAACTCATGCTACAAGTGATTATTTTTCTGTAGTGAGTACATCTGGCAGCTCACATGCAGAAGCAAGGAGACAATAATAAGGAGGCCAGGTGGTTTGGCCAACATGGACTAGAGAGGATGCTCGGGATGAAGGTGAAGGAGGCTTGCCTCCTGTGGCAACAGAAAGAAGACCATTTATATGCTACATTCGACGCTGATAGTATTTATTTAAGAGTATTTGTGATGATTTTCTCAACCCAGGTGCAACACTATGGCAAGTCTAGCTTCAAAACCCTCATGCGCCTGGAGAGAAACTGCAATCTTCTCTCCAACACTTCAGTGTCTATAACTGAGTTCAGAAGTAAACAACGTACTTCAGTATTCACTTAACTGATTGAGATCAAGCTACAGTACACACAACCGCTCAGTGCTCCACGTGTCTCATGACCATTGTAAGATGCTCTGTTAGAAACAGACTTAGAGCCACACAGCTTTTTTGAGTCCTCCAGGGTTGTCAGTCACTGAAGGGGTCGACATTTCAAACGATGATCAAATCATGGGTCGAACAGAATTCATTCATTCTGGAAACGGCACCATTTCATAGGGGAATCGGATATCTGTGTACTGGCAAGGCTTCCCTGGTTCACTTTAAATACAATGATCCTTAGACTTACGCATGAATTTTTAGGATTTTTCCAGAATAATTCTTGACACTAACTGTATTGTCTCCACTTGCTTGTGTCTTGGCAAAGCCTGAACAATAATCTGTTTTGTCATCGTATCGACATCCTTTCTAAGTGTAGTTTTTGTGCACTTTAAATGGGTTTTACATTAAATTGGAAAAAAGAAAAAGTTTTGTAGTTACTTTGCAATAATTTTTTTTAACTTTACTTTGAGAAATAATTATATAGGAAGTTCTTTATAGTTGTAAATTATCATAGAAAATTATAAATCCATGTGTATCTTGTTTGCTCAAGTTTTCCTATATAAAATCGTTCTAACTTGTGATGATGGTGCAGCGTCAGATCACATGCTTGCCTGAAGTTTCACCCCCTCCATGTTGCACCCATGACCTGCTTAAACCTTTTTACAGTATGTAGCGCGTTCACATGCTTCACCTGTGCACCCCTCTTTGACAATTGTATCTATGGGTAATTTAATTTCCTCAGGGGCCACATTCTTTCCTGTGACTCACACATGGGGCCAGCAAGCTAAAAGAAAGAGAAACTTAATTTTTGTCAAGTAAATATAATAAAAACTTATTTGGTTATGTATCTTTTCATTTTATATTCTTAATATAAATAATAAAAAATGGATGTAAATGTAAATGTACAAGTGAATATAATAAAAAAAGACTTTATTACATGTTATTTTCTTCAATCTGTTTTATCTTTTCATTTATTTTAACTTACAAAAAAATACAACTATTTCTCATCAAAGTAATTCAGAAAGAAAAAAAGGAAACTTCTAATAGGAATTTTCCTATGGGGCCAGATGAATACAGGAATATAAGGGCCCCCAGGCCGCACTCGTCCACCTCTGATCAACAAATACCAGCAATTGTCACGACAATAATCATGAATCATTTACCCTCCTTTAGAGCAGGAGAGAACAATGTGAGGTATTTACGAGCCACCACAAATCCAAACTCTTATTTACACACACGCATACACAAGCACAGCCTGGAGTGCGGCGGCGTCCAGGTGTTTCCAGGCCCCTGCAGCTGTTAACAGGAAAGCGATCCGTCCGTCAGCGGGCGGTGGGGTTTCAGGAAAGCGGCAATGGTTAGCCTCAAGATCAGAGGTCACATGTTTAATGTCACATCCTGAGGTCTCCAGGCGTCGGTCACCAGACATACATCGCACTCGAACAAAATGTGAACCAGCAGAACACTCACTCTACTCTACGCACACAGCAACATACACACAGACTAATTCTGAACTTGTGTGCACAGTATGAGACATTCCAACTACTCGAGCTGCCTGAAGGAATGAGTGTCACAATGACAAGCAATTTGAATTTCATATCAATACATCGCCTAGTCCTGTCACCGGAAAGCAGCAGTGATAAAAGAAAGAGGGCAGGACGACAGCACAGGGAGCTGCTAAGTACGTACATGACCATATAGAAACCAAATGCCAAGACTGCGCCCCAGCTGAGCAGTGTTTATTTTGCTTTTCCCCCCTGTGTGTGATTTTTATGAGTGTTAATACAGCCGGAAGGGTGAGTGGAAAAGAACAGGACCCAAGCGAGGTGACCCTCTTTAAATAATGAAGTACTTCCATGCGAGCCTCTGTGTTTATAAGAAGTGTGAACAGCCTTTTTTAATATTTAATGGAGTTTTTTTTAATTAAAGAACAGAGAAATAGGGCGATCTAAAGAAAAAAAAAAGTCCTTGAATTTTCATTTTTTATTTTTTTGTACAACAAGATGTTTACTGCGGGACACACACTGCATAGCTGACCACTAAGGCATCATTTATTCAAGGTTTTATGGCTCCAAAAAGACAGCAAACCAAACCAAATAGCCACCTGAGATCGAGCAAACGTGCTCATCGCTCCATATTAGCCATGCAGGACGAGGGAAATAACCTGACACCTCATCAACTGCCAAGAGTCAAGACCAAATAAAGGGAACAATCCGCCAAGCCTTTGAAGATCTATTTAATGATTTATATTTTTACGAGAAGGAGGGTTGAATTTTACGAGAAGGGCTGCAAATGATGGCTGCAAGAGGCGGCACGCACTTTAAACTCCCGCCCGTCTCGGCAGCGATGGATCAATTTTCTCCCTCCGCACTGTAACTTGTCCCGCGGGCGATCTAAACTGTCTTTATTAGAGCGGCAACGGACAGGCAAATAAATAGTGGATCTACAGTCCGTGAGGAGTTTGGGTCGACCGCCAAAGTTTGCCCAAGTTTAAGATTTACCTACTGCCTGTTCGGTACTGAACAGCTTCCACTGAAAAATGGACTTCACTGGTGCCCTGAAAGCAGTGGCCCCTGTTTGTGAGTCATGAAGAGTCAGACGGAGAAATAAGACTCGGTCACTCGAGGGACTAGACTTTAAAACAAAGGCTTGGAGGGTGAATATTTATTCAAGAGTCCTTTCTTGGACGCTGAAATGATCAAGCTTGTCTCTGTGCTCCGAGCGCCAGCCTCATAGCAAGGTCGCCGGTTTGACTCCGGCTTCGCTCACTCATACATAGGTGTTAGTTTGTGTGTTCTTCCTGTGGCTGTCGTTCACTCTGGATTCCTCCCACAGTTCAAAATGAGGTAAACTACTCTATATATGTGTCCCCCATGTGCTATATATGTACCCACACGTTTGTATTTCTATCCTTGTGAGGACATCTCATTGACATAATGCATTCCCCAGCCTCTCATCCTTAACTTAACCATCCAAAACAAATGGCCTTAACCAGCTCTCTGAGCCAAACTGAAACCCAACTATAATCCCAGTTATCTTGATGTCTTCATTCTTAAATTGAGGTTTGGATTGGTGGGGTCCAGCCAAATGGTCCCTACATTGGCATAAGGTCCTCACAAGGACAGTGTTTTGTCAAGAATTGACCCCCCACAAGTGAGGATCAACCAGACGCACACCTTGTAACAGACAGACCGAACTCTGCTCCAGTGTTCATGTGCTAATTCCTCGCTGAGATATATAGAACACAACTCCCTGAAGCCCAGTCCGCTTTAGCAGTTACTCATACAAACCTATTCTCAGTGCTCTTAAACGTGAGATGCTGCAAGTCTCTCATCATGAAAAAAAAAAAAACAACAGGGCTTATGTCACAAACAACAGCGCCTCTGAGTCTGCATTACACCCTTTTCGAGCGGGATCACCATAAGTTTAAGTTTTGTGTGGAATGCTGTGGGTGTATGAGTAGGCGTCTGACCTTTGAGGATGACCTCCAGTTCATCTCGGAGGATATTGAAGGTGCTGTATCTGGAAGAGGTCTCGGGGATGATGTTCTTTTTCAGCCAGCCTCCACAGGCGTACTGGTAGAAGTTATCACAGGGATCCACGCTGGCGTCCATGTTGTCAATGAGACGTGAAGCTTTGTGGACACGGAGGAGACACAGCGGGTCAGAACAAACTGCTGCCGGGATGCAAACTCATTTGCATATCTGTTCCCCTTCCTTTATAATCGCCGCCACTTTCTTCGTGACTGAGTGAGCGTCTCTGCAAGGTCATCCAACTACTTTGAGTTCCTTAGAATTGTAAATGATTTCTCTCAATACACCGTCAGCAGGTGGGAAGATATAAAGGGAGGACATATGTGGACGCACAATTAAAATCAGCTGAGCATAGTTGGAGTCCCTCCCAGAAAGATATATAACTTGATGTTCTTCCTCTCGGCAGCTTCATGGAGCACCTATTGAGGTATAAAATTATCAAGGAAGAAGCATTGTAAGTTGTAAGTGCTGCATTTTTCATTTGGAGTCGTGGAGTTGAGCAGGATGTTTTGCGATCCACTCTAATAATGATGCCAACCGCTGGAGCAGTTAGCCGGGAACAGTCAATAAGACACTTGCCAGGATTCAATATCTCTTTACTCTGGAAAATGCACCCGGATTCCTCTTGTCTCCCCTAAATTTGAACTGGAATGTAGCTGTGTGTGCTCAAGCTGTTTCATAACAGTGTAACATGATTTTCAGTGCAATAAATGAAAAAAAAAGATCAAAATCGAGACCCGTGGGCCAAATACAAGCCGCCACATCAGTTTATGTGGTCATAGGAAACTCTGAGCTCCTTTTGCTAAACCTTGCACCAGTGTATACACACTACTACTCAGTTTTTAATGTCTATTTCTGCAGTTATTCCTCTGTTCAGGCAATAAAATGTACATTTTAGGGCCGAGATAATGGACATCCTGCAATTTAGTGGAATATCCTGCCTTACTAAAACCAACCAAATTCCTATCTATCAAGGACATGTGAACTCTGATCTGCAAGGAGTTTCAGTGGTAATGATTTTTTTACTTATTTTTTCCTCAAAGTTTCATGACTCAGCACTATGGACAGTTGGACTTTAGAAGTTAGCCTTTTGCAATGCATTCTAACTGAATGAAATGTTCCATTTTTGGTCACGTTCGAAAAACATGGTTAGGGCTGAAACATTGGCGTGAAACTGTATTTCATGAGTGGAACCCCGTGAGGCGCCTTATGGCTTAACTCTTACCCCAACTACTCTCTTTATTTACAAGTGAATACTCCAGTGAGGCGCCAAATATGGTGTCAACAAAGGCCTTAAAAGGGGAAAAGAGGATACGTTGCATTTGATTGGAGTACAGAAGGCTGACTTCGGCGTCACCCTCGGACGTGGAAGTACACTTGATTTGAAAGTCGATACTTGGAAGTTTGACGCCTTAGAAGTGAGAATGTGTTGCGGTTTTTAAACAGACGATAAATGTTGACTTTGAAATTGGGTATGTGTCTATCCGGTGCGGCATTTAAGCCATAGTTGAAGCAGCTCATTGCTAGCACCTAGCAACAGACTGGTCCCAAACAATGGTAATGTTTTCAGATGAAAGGAAGTTCGGACAGTAGTCGCCTCTTCATGACTGTAGGATTCCGTGCTGCAAGATATTGCATTCCTCCATTATGCAAATGGAAATTAAAATGCGAATGAAATTCATTACAAACTCTGAGTTGTTACAGAGTAGTGAGCATTAGAGCTTAGAATTCCCACAAGAACGTTTGATTGAAGAGAATACTCACAGTTTGCATTAAAAGGTAATTATTTCTTGATTATATTTGAATATGTCATTACAGAAACAATTTATTTCCACTCAGCCAAGGGTTGATGGTCTTCTCCACATAAAAGCTTCATCCCAGAGTGAATGTCTCCCGGTGTAGCATGAAAGAACTTAATTTTCCAACGGAACACACAACAAAACCATTCGTATTCATACTTCAGGTGAATTGTGGCGCTTCGGCAACATGGAGATATTTCAAGTGATGCAACAGCCGCTGGCTATTTTGCGACCGGGACGTGAGTAAATAAGGACATTAGATCTTCAAATTGCCTCCAGATAGAGTTGGGACATTTTGCTTGGCGCCGGTGAAGGCACTCTAATATTTGTAATCTTTAAGCTGTTAATATGTTAATTCAGTTCTGTTTGCTTTTGGAATTTGATATTAGAAACTGGAGACTGAATGAAAAGTAAATGAATTAGACTTTTCATTTGGACTTTTGTAGCATTTGTGAAGGTGATCCATCAGGATCAGAGACAGTGAGGAGAGTACAGAAATGCTTACCTGATTGTGTGCAGTCGGCCGTGGTGCAGATTTCATCTACAAGAAAACAGGGAACATATTAGCCGGGACATTTTGGGAGGCACGATTCTCTCCCTTTCTTTTGTTTTGGCGTTGATTTGCAAGACATATTATCAATTACTTTGAACACGCTGACTCAGGTGTCAAAGCTACAGCCGCCCAGTTACTCATAAACAAAACACATGACAGCGAAGCGTCCCGTCGTGACGAATGCGTGCCACTCAAACCTGTGGAACCACGAGGAGTGACTCATCTGTTTTTCTGTGTTGAGTGTCAGTGTTAACAGAAAGTGGAATAAATTAACATCTCCTTCCCTGTTGGATGGATAAGTAGGTGGCAGCTGCTTCATGGGATCAAATTTTCATTTGTTTAAAATGGTCTGGTGATATTACAGAGTAATTACAGAGGAATGAATGAGATACTTGACAGGTGGAAAGGCTAATAAAAGTGCTGCTGGGTCCTTGCTGGATCAGTGATTGCACTTTTGGACACATGGCTTCACTGCCTTCCCCAGCGCTCTGTATCAACATATTCCTTTCCAGTTACACAAATGTCACCTTTCTGTTTGGCCATGTTTAATAAGAGCCAGCTAGCAAACATTTTTGGCAGATATATCATCCAAGTTGGGTCTAAAGAATGAAAAATCATTATTTAATGAAGACAAAAATGCAATTTAAAGGGGTTTGATAGATCGAATGAAGGCTCTCCAGGCGGTTGACTGGTGGATAAATCCACAGAACAGTGCAACATGAAAATGCTTGGCAAGGAGCCCACGAGGATAAAGATTCAGCAAGGGTTTAGGGGTGAAACATCCGCTCGGTATTATAGTCTGATGTACAATATCGATCCATGGGATTGTTGGCTTCCCTCTTTGGTGGCGAGGAATCACCATGAATAGCTAAAAATATGGCAGAACTGCAAAGGCATGTACATGAAGCAGCACAAAAGGAGAAACACAAGTCCCGGATTGGAGAGTAAACAGATCCTTTAAGACCCCCTTGAGTCCAATGGGGTTGAAAACACCATGAAATGTGGTTGTCAAACTCAAGAAAGTGAAAACTCTACTTGTTTTTCAATTTTCAAATGGGTCATGGGCATCATGAAGGAATAAAAACCATCAACAAATTCCTGCTTTTGCTGAATATCGACTCACCAGTCTTCTGTGTTGCGAAGAGGATGACGAGGGCAACTATAACAATAAAGAGCAAGGACACGATGGTGATGAGCCCGATCTCCAGAGACGTCCAGTGGAGCTTCTTAGCAGACTTTGGGGGATTGGTCTCTGTCATCTTAAACTCTCCTCTGTCAGCTTCCGGCTGCAACAACTCTCCTGAAGAACACAAAGAGCGAAGGCATGCAAGAAATGTGAAATGCATGGATGTTCTTTACATGCATCTGATTATTCATTGTGTCTCAGGAGGGCGGCGGGATGTCTGGATCTGTAACTATACAGTGCTGGTGCTGACACTTCATGATGAGACCAGGATTCACTGCATTTCTGATAAATAATAAACAATACACAAAAATAATAAACCATCAGTAAATCAACATCAAAAGAAAATGGAATAGTTTACAACAAGTGAGTCCTATGTTTGGGCCATTAGAGTCCCTCAATGAGATTTAATGTGGCCTCCATTACACTGTTACTCACATCTAGACCAACAAATAAAAAAAAAAAATTGAAGTGGAACAACTTTTAAAGTTCTCAGGAACCTGTGCAGCCTGAGTTGGACAAAATTAGTTTGAGATATGTGCACTTTCTGTTTAGACATAAAATGTAGAGTTTCCGCCAGGATTTTTTCAAACTGGCAGGAAGTCTGTGTTGAAAAAATAAAAAACGGAAACGCAGCTAGTCAAGAAGCGATAGAGAAACATTGGTGGAAGGATTGACATTTACTGACTTGGCAACAATAAAAACAATAATGAGAAGTCTATGAAGAGACGCGGTCCGTCTCTTCGGAATGTTCAACTTGAGTTCCTGCGAGAAACAGACTTCAGTCATGATGAGGCTTCTTTCAGGATTTGTGAAAAACACCGCAAAAACCGTCACATCCATGTCCACCTCCATGATGTGTTATGTGCTATCCATTTGTTTTGCTCAGGGATTTGCTGATAGTAAAATTTCTCCAAAAATGTGTAGTGTAAGAGCACTTGTATTCAAATATTCACCGATACAGAGAGGTATCCGTTTCATAGTATTGGTGTCCATTCTATGAATGCCAGTACCAGTACTCAAGCCCGGTATCCACTTCATTTACATACGTTTTTCTGAAGTTGTGGCTACTGTGCCACTCTAGTTTACATGTAGCGGAAACCCTGACATGCCTGATAAGTATTCACTTCCACTTCCACTTCAAATCATGCGATAGATATAAATATTTTAGTCATCAGCTGTGTAGTGATTCAATGTTTTCCACATTAGATGTTTTTTTAAGTTGAATTTAAAACATTTCACACATGGCTTCGTATTTAAATAAAGTTATTTAAAAACAGTTTCTAAAATATTTTGAAATACATTTCACAAGCAAGATGGAGTAGCACTTGTGATGTAGCCTCATGCAAGAAGTTTAATGTCTCTTAGGGAGACCTTCCTGTAGTTTGTGTTTCCCCATGCTTGTACCGGCTTTATTAATAACTATTACTGGCCAATTTGTGATCGTTGGTCTATACATGCCCTGTGACCCTCTCCCCTCAACCCCATTATGGAATAAGCGCTCGTAATGTATGAATAAATGAATAAAAATTCCTCCTCACATGGATGTCTTGACCAGGCAACGCCGATGGAATACCAAGCAGCGTGATCTAACTTTCGCCCAATAATGCGTCACACCGGTGATCATGTGACACACGGGCAGACACGCATCACCTTGTCCTGGTTTGAGAGGAACCCACCTGAACATGACTGTTCTATCCACACAAAATGATGGAGCACATTGAACAGCAACTGAAGAGTTGACTATGTTTGGACACTACAAGCCTCTTCTTTTCTTTCCTTATCATGACCAGCGAAAACAAAACAGTCGAACAGAAACATTTGAAAATTAATCTTGTTTTATTCAAACGATGAGCAGAAAAGCATAATAAGTCGCTGCTTTTTGAACAAGAACATCAATCGTTGCTTCCTCCGAAATTTAAGGTCCATCCCTTCAAAATAAGCCACTAGATCTGCCACATACGCCTTTGTGAGAAAACATCTTCTGCTCCACATGCCGCGGAGCAGAAGATGAAAACAATGCGAGTTCTTACCCATTTGGCTGTGCACTGTGGATAAAAGTAAAACTTCTGAGGGCTAGGAATCAAGGTAAGCCCTTCCTCCGCTTCAGAGCTGTTTCCTCTCCACAGCAAAGTGAGAACTTGCAACAAGTAGTTAGTCAACTATCTCTGAGGGCAATTAATGCTTAATCCCCATTTGCACACACACACACACATTCGAGTCCATTGCCAGGAAGCACACACACACTTTTACAAGCAGGTGTCATGAGCCTCTTTGCAGATGGGTGGGTCCTTCTATCTGCTGAGGGAGTTCAGAACAACACGGAACCAAAGGACAAAGTCTGGGAGCTTCCTCTCACACGCACAGATTTCATGCATTTATCTGCCACAAACAAAGACAGTTTTTTTGGAAATGTCTGTCCAAAAAACAATCCAAATGTCAAATAGATTTTCCAGATTGTAGTAATTATCCAGCGGGGTAACGGGCCATTACGGCGCACGCTAATCACAGCTCCCCTTAGACTGCACAGCCAGCCATGTGCTTGGCTTCACTCGAGGTCGCGAGATTTAATTCTGCAGAGCACTGTCCCCGCGTGCGACGGACACCTTTCGCTGTGTCTGAAAATTGTAGTAGCGGGAGGCACAAAGTATGTCAAAGGAAGCAAAGAATCAGTTTGGGGTGCGGAAGAGGGAAATACAACCACTTGTGAATCCAAACTTTCCTTTATTCTCCGTGCCGCAGGGCCGCAGGAGCCGGCATGAACTAAGCGTTTCGTCAGGGATGACCAATTCCTGCCAAGAGGTTTCCCACAATACGGAAAAAAGAGAAAGAGTTGGTCATACGGAGCGTTTTGTAGCTGCTATTAAGTGTTTTTCACTGTAACTTATAAGGTCGTATGGTGATTCTGAAGGTACTCAGCAGCTAGCTGCGCTACTAGAGCTACTTCCTACATTTATCTTCTGTGGCAGTAAACCACAAAGCAGAAACAGACTGGGTCCAATTCCTTGATCCAAATCTGGGCTCTGACTGGTAAAATGACTTGTCACCAGATTTCTTAATATTCATTTTGAGCAAGTGATGCAACATACAGGGCTTGGACAAAATAATGGAAACACCTTTAAGCTGTTTTAGCTTTAAGGTGTTTCCATTATTTTGTCTGAGCCCTGTATATCTACTGAGTCATTTTGCTTGACACAAGCTGAAGCTTCGACCTTGTCACCCTTGAAGCATCACTTGATCCTATTTTGTAGAGTGTTTGCATGAATCTACATTGACCTTCCTTATAAATCAATAGCTTTTGTCACATAGGATCTGAGTGCTCTGAACATACATGAATTACATTGGATTAGAAGTGTTTTTATTGTGCCACAGTGGGGAAATTCCGGGTACTACTGTGTATTATCATTTTCATGATAGTGGGGTGAATAAAATGACATTGATTTCAGTTAACACCACAGAATACGCGACGCAGTGGGTACAACCGGAGGATTTTTAAGGGAAGATGCCGTTCCACAATATGAAGCCTTGCAACGTCTCCTTCAAGTCTGTACTTCACCATGTCGGGTTCAAGTATGTCAAGCACTAAAAACTGTTAAAGTAATGGGCTAGAAAGCATCAGTCGATCACCTCTGACTTACAGATAAAAGCTGAATGCAGGGGAAGAATCTGACCAAAAATATACGGCGGACCTGAAACGTAGTTCTAAACTATTTTTAACAGTACATGGACCAAGCACTGAACCTACAGTTCATTTAAGACCTGCTAAATAACAACCTCCTACAACTGCAGTAGACAGCAGTGTGTACCTTTTGCGCAGAACAGGCTGTTTTCTAAAGTAAATGTCAGTAAATCCCCAATTGAAGAGAAGAAGTCATGCAGATGGAATTTGAGAAAGTGCTGTTGGGAGAAAAATAGTGACTTTTGAACTATCTATCTATCTATCTATCTATCTATCTGTCTATCTGCCTATCTGTCTATCTGCCTATCTGTCTATCTGTCTGTCTGTCTGTCTGTCCGTCCGTCCATCCATCTATCTATCTATCTATCTATCTATCTATCTATCTATCTATCTATCCATCTATCTATCTATCTATCTATCTGTCCGTCCGTCCGTCCGTCCATCCATCCATCTATCATCTATCTGTCTGTCTGTCTATCTATCTATCTATCTATCTATCTATCTATCTATATATCTATCTATCTATCCATCTATCTGTCTGTCTATCTATCTATCGATCTACCTATCCATCTAGCTACGTCCATCCGTCCGTCTATCTACCTATCTATCTATCTATCTATCTATCTATCTATCTATCTATCTATCTATCTATCTATCATATGGCTCATTTATATCGAGATGATTCCAATCGCTTTAGTAGCTTTGAATAGTCGATAATTCTGACCTGGACACTTGACTAGTCAAGTCAACAAAGTTGCATTCACATTTTATTTGGAAAAAGTGCAAACAACACCTGAGACTGAATTTATGGCAAGTTAGCCTTGACAATATTCATATAAAAAACATTTCTTCAGATTGACATTTCATTTCTTAATTCAACCAGAGGACACGTCGTTTGCTCTTTTTTAATCATATTTAATATTTCTACACTCAGACATAAAAATCTAATGCAAACACCACAATAAAGTGCCTGCTGCTCCTCTCATTTTAATGTCATCCTATTGTTCAGTGCATTAAATTTAACAGCGGTGGCGCTGCAGGAGGTGCCTTGATGGACGGTGTTTTGTGAAATCCCATGAAGCTTTAATAGTTTGTTGTTGTTGTTGAAGTTATTGCTGTCGAGTTTTACTTCACCATTACGAATCCTGCAAACCAAGAGTGACTCATTTAGAACACATCGCAGACAAAATCAATGACACTGACTGTAACAAGTTTACATAGAGTGAGTCACGCTGCAAATGCTATGCCATATTTTCTAGTATGGATTGATGACATTTAAAAAAAATAAAATAAAATAAATACAAATAATATATATAAATACATATATATATATATATATATATACAGTCAACCTGTCGAGCACAGATCGATGAAATTGGATTGAATATTAATCGATCCATTAATGTACTAGATGAATTGCTCCAGCCCTGTCTGTCCAGCCATCCATCCATCCGTCAGTTTACCCAACACAGGGAGGTTCCTGATGCAAGAAGAATCCAGACCATGTGTTTATCTACTGTAAATCTAGGCATCTACTCTTTACAGTGACGTCAAAGAAAACAAAAAAATGAAGTGTTGAGTGAGAGTTAAATGAGGGCAGAGAGGCAGAACTTTATGGGTC
This sequence comes from Synchiropus splendidus, assembly GCF_027744825.2. Taxonomy (NCBI): domain Eukaryota; kingdom Metazoa; phylum Chordata; class Actinopteri; order Syngnathiformes; family Callionymidae; genus Synchiropus; species Synchiropus splendidus. Next base: position 18,976,947 of record NC_071341.1, on the reverse strand, counting down.
ACGGTGAGATTCTAAAGAAGGTCACTCCATTTCTGTCACACAAACCTGTCTCGACAATGGCCGGCGTAATTGTGCTGGATGGAGGATCATGCTCCTTTTGTCATGTCATCACTGAGACGCACGCTCAGACGCGCACCCAGACATGTTTGTTCTTTTTGACAGGAGGGTTGGCGTCAAATCAAACGTCGACGAAGATTAAGCATCATTACAGCCTTAGATTTTGCTTCTTAAGGAGTTGAAATGTGGGTTTTACTTCTCTGGAACCTGTGTATATTGTTCTAAGACGACTTTTAGCAATGGCTATTCAAACTCTGATTGTTTATTATCGTCTTTGTGTTCTTACTGAGGCGTGACGGAGCTGAAAATGGATTTGACTATACAAGGAATTCTGACCCGCGTGACCCAAATGTTTTTACTTTTCATCAATCACAAATGAAACTTAGGTTCTCTCGCAGAGTTTCCAGTCTGAGCTTTATAAAGCCACAGGAGGGAAGTCTCTGACTGCGTCTTTCTGGGACCAAATCTGCTGTTATAAATGACACAACCATTTTCCCAGACACAGCCGTAAAATATTATTTATGAACATGGTGATTGCTAATTAATATAAAATTGTTTTTACGGAGGAAAATTGAGAGAAAGAATGTGCAAAACAGAGAACCAGGGCGGGGGGGAAGCGGGGTTTTGAAGGTGTAAGTAAATAGTTGGACGCAGACAGGTCCTAAATCTTGTTTAAGTGTGCCGAGGCACGCTAGGTATGAATCTTGCTGAGCACTAAATACATGTCCCACCCGTGCACTATCACTCACGTTTGTGCTGACAATTAATATTTTACTGGCGCGTTTAAAGCTTCTGCTCTTATTACGTCTTCACGGATGTCTGTGCTGCCACTGGGGTGACATGTGGCGCCGCGGGATAATTGCACCTCTGTGGACTGAGGAAGACGGAATACGCGGCGAGCACATCAGCCACGCTCTTGTTGTCTGGATGCTCATCCCCAACATCCTCTGGCAAACGCCCCACAATGTTAGGATTATAAACGCCAAGTGCAAGTCTCCGCTCCTTTTATTGGCACGCTGCTCATATTCCAAGCCCAAACCATTGCAGAGGCGTCGCAAACCTCCTCATAATTAAACTCATCATTCACCGCGACGTCTGGAAAAAAAGAAAAAAAACACAAATATAAGCAGACTACTCCGCAGGGTCACTAATTTACAGCCGCCCTCCATGTACACCATGAACATGTCATGGAGCTGGATGAGTGTGTTAAGTGCTGGAATGTGGCCTACTTTAACTTAAAATAACACCCTCGGTGGGACGCTGGGGTTGTTAGCTGCTAATAACTGAAAGCACTTTGTCATCGCTGCTGAAACGCTGGAATTTCAAATGCATAAGTGCAAATGCATTAAGAGCAGACTTTTAGAAGCATTGTTTTGTTTACTTTTGTTCAGCGATTGTCACCAGCCTCATTTTACCAGCCTCTACTTTGCATACATTCATGCAGTTTTAGAAATGTGTGCACTTGGAAGAGGAACAGAAATCTAGTTTTGGGTCCTGTCAGGCTTTTAGCTAGGAGGGCGTCTGGGCACCTGCAAAACATGAAAAAATGGACGGCCCGATTCTCTACATGGCGGCAAATGGCGGCCAAGCTATGGTCAAGAATCCGGCATTTTTTCATGATTTGCAGATGCCCAGACGCCCTCCTAGCTAAAAGCCTGGGTCCTGTTAAACAGCTTGTGGTGGCTCTTCTAACCCAGTTTTAGTGGGAGGCAGTGTTGGCCAGCATTGGTTGGAACATCACCGTCTGGCATCCTGCTGCAACGTAAAACAATTTGGGTGAATTTCCCTTCTTATGGGAGGGTGAGAGATGCGGTGCACTCTTACTGCCATTTGTTTCCTTCCTATCCACTTGATCACATAATAGTTGGTTGATGCACGATGGGCATTTAAAAGGAACAATTAACCAGCAAGATATTTGGTTGGTCAAACCATTATCTCACATCCTGGCTTGGTGCCTTTGCCGCCAATAGAGTCATAAGGTTCATGTTTCATGGTAAAAAAAAAGAATGTTTTGTGTACAACTTTGATGTTTAGTGTTTCTTTATTGTCTTTAACTGTTGCTGCTGTGACATCTTGACCTTCTCCACTGTGGGACAAAGATAGTAATCTAATCTAATAAAATATTATTTGAAGGCCAGCTGAGCATGTTTAATCTTTCACATGATCCATTTTGCTTTTTGTCAAGTGACGTCTATCTGATTCATCCTCTGCAGACTCATACTGTTTCCTCTTTCGAGATGCCACAGCAACACACTCTGACCCCAAATTTCCACCCAACATGGAAGAGTCATTTTGAGTTTTTTCTAGTAGTCAATCATTTCATTTCCACTCAACACGCTGCAGCTCATTCCTGACGCAGGGCTTCAGTCATGTGATCCAGTGAATGTGAACTCCATCTCCGCTCTGTTTCTGGTGGGGACTGGAGCTCAGAGCTGTACATGGAAATGACGTTCCATGTCTCCTCCGCGTGTTAAAAAAGGTTGATGCTGACCATCAGCCACGGAGCCGCTGCGCTTCCGTAACGCGACTAAAGCCTCTTTAGATCTATTCCACCTCCCTTTTATTTCACTGGTTTCAACACACTCATACATAAGCTCTCCGCCATGTGTCAGACTCAAGACCTGGGGGCAAATCTGACCTGCCAAGTCTGTTTTTTTTTTGTCAATGGCTGGCTGAAGTTTTTAAATAGTTGGCCCCAAATTTAATATATTTCTGATTCAAAGTGGTGGCTCAGGCAATCTAGGGAATCTGGAACCATCCACAAATAATTGAGGCAGGTGGAAGGGAATTAGATGAAAAATACCAAAGCAGATGTATGTTTGTTTTTCAGGGAGGAAAACCTGAGTCGAGTCTGAGTGCAGTTTATGTATTTAGACAGCAAACACATCTTTTAGGACATAGGGCCACCTTGGATGGGGTGCTCCACCTCACATGAACTATTTATTATTATTATTCACAAGCACAAAAAAAGATATTTGAAGAGTCAACAGTATGACAGAGACTGAGGCCCAATGTGGCCCCCGAGCTGCACCTTGGACTTGCCTGTTCTGTGTTGTCAAACTGTTTAGGCAATGAGAAATCTGGTTAGCACATGACTTAGACTGTTGGACATGTAATTTGTCCGCCATGTTGTAGCCATTTTTCCGTTTAAGCCACTGAATGCATTTGTCAAATTAACATAAGAAATTGCCTGTGGGGTGAGAAAATCTGTGAAGTCTTCCAGAGTTATTCAGCCATTTTGAAATGCGGGATAACAGCCTCTTTAGGGTACTTTTTAATGCCCTAGTAAACCGCAAATTTTCATGTCCAGTTCTGATGGTGTTGGAGGGTTGGAAGGAAATGAAGGCGCCAACATGTGACTGATCCGCACACACCTCAAGGCACAGTGTGAATGAAGTGTCCACAAATGTTGTTGACTTGAAATCAAACCTGGCATCAAGTCTGCTCATCTCCATGTGACACGTGCGCGTGTGTATAATGAGACAGGGCATCTTATAAGCATGAGAAACTCGGGAGGTTATTAGTCGCTTATGCGCGGGACCAGAGAGACCGTTCTGCTGCAAGCCAGCAGATATCACACGCTGCAACTTTCCGTGAGATATTTGAGTTAATACACATCCGCTTTTTGCCAGATCCACCTCCTCTAACGAATAGTTAATGACACACACACACACACACGCACACACCTAGTCTTGATCAACTGGTTCACACCGACTCGCGCTCACACACCAACACACACCAACGCGCGTGATAAATGTTCTGGTGTTCGACCGCGACTTACCAGATGCGTCGGGAAATTTTCGGTCGATGATATAAATGGGCATCACATCCACCGGTCACAAATCCATCAAATCCACGAAGGGCAGCGCGAAGTGCGAATCAATCCACGGCGACAGAAACGATCCAAATGATCCACTCAAACCGAACCTGACGCTACAATTTGTCTTTTCTTCTTTCAGTGTTTTTATGGAGCGCGCACATTCACTTATCCACTGACCCTGCAACTACTGGCGCTGGTTCCACATCGAGATCGCGCAGATCCAATCCATCCGGCGTCTTTGCGCGGCGCTCTCGCTCAGGTGTGAGATCCTCGATTATCCGCGCGCTGACATCTGCCGCGACAGTCAAGTGAGATTCTGAAGTTCCCTCTCCAACCAGCCGCTGCCTCCTCCGTCAGGGCGGCGTTTGCAAGAGTGATGTGGAAGTCATGTGTGGTACATATCTGCACGAATCCATGCCCCGTCCAGACGAGAAAAACTAGCTGGACATTGTCAGCAACCACAGTGAAACATTTTCAACTGTCACATCCCCCAATGGATTATTCTGTTTTGATCAATAATTTCTGGATCATATAGTCGACAAGTTGGGCACAGAATCCCTTGTTTATTGTTTATAACAACAGTGAAATTCACCCTTCAGATTCTTCATCTTGAGGTTCCTTATCATTTTTGGATGATGATACATTATAATTTTGAGCGTTACCGCTAACATTTATGAAGTCATTTTAGATCTTCATGACAGTATCGCTGAGTGGAATCTTTTTTGATCACGCACCAGCGTGTTTTATCTGTACCAAGTGAGTCATGGGGGCAGCAGATGAGGGGCAGAGGGCTTCCACCCAGTTGCCCACTACATGACACACAGAGAAGATGCCTCCTGAATATATATTTCTGTGCCATCATCATTATTGTTTACTTATTCATTTTTGATCGCTGGGCGTGTATATAAAAAAAGGTGACAGTGACAGTGAACAACCTTTTTCATCAGGATTTTGTACAAGCCAATCACACCCGAGGGCAGAATTGGAAACACAGACACACACTTTGCACTCCCAAGTTTTCCCTCTATAAAAGACACGGTAGTTGATGGTGCCAAATGAAGGTCCAGGGGGTCTCATCTATATTAAGATTAAGAGGTTCCCACTACAACCTCTTTATCCTCTATAAAACACAGAGTTGGAATGTGGCTTCAATCCGTGGCTGTGTAGCCTCTTGTTATTTGGCAGCGGAGAGCAAGTCCAGCTCGGAGGAGACCAAGGGACTGAGCGCATAAATCTGTCTTGTATAGGAGAGTGGATATCCAGTGGAAGAACAAGGTGCCCCTTCAAAGGTTTTCATGAATTGTAAGTATGAAAGAAAGGAAATCTGGACAGGTACGGAGAGAAGTCAAGAAGCTGGACCACTGTACTGGAAATCGCCAGAGCGGTTAAATATCCACGGCATGTTCTCTACCTTCTTTATTTGGTGAGAAGTGCTCTACCTTCCCATGAATCCACACCCCCATTTGGACCTCTGGCAAACAGGAAGTTTCAGGAAGTGCTGTATGGAGCTACTGTTTCTCGGTGAGACATTTTTTACAATTTCAGTGGCAAACTTTTATTGTTTTTTTTTTTTTTTGTCCCCCACTTTTTATAGCCCAGGAACACCCCTGAAGGCCCATGAACAAAATTGTGCCCGTCTGTTTTAAACGTTACATTACTCAGCATGTTGTCATGCGTTCTTTACGTTGGAACGGCTGTTCACCAATATATCCACCAGGGGGAGAATCCCAGCATCAAAAGTTTATGACAAAGACAAACTCCAAAACAAACATGGCGACTGTGGAAGATAGCGTACCCCTTGCACAAAAGACGAAATGCAGCATTGTAGGAGGCGGTGGTTGTTTAGGCCATTAAATCTAACGTGACTGGATATCTGGCGTTGATATGTCTTCTTCGTGTCTCATTAGAGCTACACATCGGGCACTAAGAGCAACACTGCCCCCCATGGTTTCTGGTGGTACTGCTTTGGTTGGTCCAGCTGTTTGGTAGGCTTTGTGGGAACATGCTAATGTACGAAATAAGGGCAGAGCACGGGCAGATGGTTCCATCCGTATCTGGATCCGTATGTAACATTGAGCATAAACAGGTCTTTAGCAGTCATGACCAAAAGTAAAACATTAAATCTGAGGCTGAGAAACGTGTATTTAGAACTGTTGCACAACTAGTTAAAACATGAGGATTCACTTCTCACAAGGATGAGTCTTGCACATCCTGTATGGTTTTATCATCGATGGCTCATCCTTGAGCAACGCACCAGCTCTTCAGCTTGCACACTATGAATGTGAATGGGCGGCTCGGGGGCCACATACGGCCCTTTGACTTTTTTATGTGGCCCTCAATAGGTCAATGTACAACTCCACTGTTTCATATATATTTATGTGACGAGGTCACCTCTTGGAAACGACTTTGTTTGAGCTCTTTGTCAGCGACTTGACGGCCCCTGACCACAGTCAGAGTAAATAATAAGGAAATGTCATTACCCACCCTTGCAATAAATGAATGTCCGCATGTCACCAATACTCGGTATTGATGGGGCAATTATTTCCTAATGTGACCCGGCCTTGTCCTCACAAAAACATCTCTTCCTTTGATGCAAAGCAGTGCAATGGATGATGGATATGGGAAATATGTTTGCATTCATTTCAATTTCTAAATCTATTTTCCCAAATTGAATTCATAATTGACTTAAATCCTCCCAATAAAAAATGGTTCAATTAGAGTCCGGTTCACTCTGAGGCCACTTCAAACACTCCTGCAAATAGAGTCTGATGGTCCAAGGTAAAGGGAGGAGAGAGCAAATACGCTGTGCAAAGAATGAATGTTCAATTAGATGGTTGTTCAAGACGACTTGTCCGCGCTTAACTGGAGCGTATTGAAATGCACAGAGAGTGAGTTGTTTAACAGGGCTTTGCATTGGTTAGCCCTAACTAAAGCTGTATGTAAATCCCAAAGCTGACACTGTCATGCCTTGTCGTTCTGCCGCCAATATTCCAGCTCGCTCAATCTGATCTCTTTGCGAGCTCCACGTGTCACTGCCTCTGATAATGATGAGTGAGTGATGGCTCCCACCTGCGTCCGGTACTTTTCATTCCTCTGCTAAATCATGCCGCCATGTTTGAATAGGAACTGATATTTCAATTCAACGTTTTCTGTTGCTTGTCAGCTTCCTCCGAGAGTAGCTGGAGCTATCCATCCATCCATCCGCGACCCCAGCAGCTGCAGACATCAACATCTGAACCCTTCACCTCTTGAGCTTTTATTAATGTTGTGAACACCAACGCCAGTGGCTGAGTCCTTGATGTCGGTCCGTGACTCTCTTTCTTCCTCTGCAGTGCCTGTCTTCTGTTACGGCTCTTTTAAAACTTATTTTTATGAGATCTGGTTGTGACTTTCATCGTCTTCTTCTTCTGGCAATTCACATCAGGGGTTTCCACAGGAAGTTAGCCTTTCTCACCTTAATGTGTTTTGATCCGGGTCACGATCGTCTCCATGCGCCCCCATTTCCACATCCAGGAACCTCATTGCTGGTCCTCCTCTAGCTATAAACAGTCACTCACTGTAATATAACCTGTTTCCAGTTAGGCTGAAGTTGTTAACAGAGCTTGAGCCTGGTCTACTGCAGCCTTTGATCAAACTCTCGACGACAAACAGTCTTTATCATAAATGTCTATGGCTTGTCAGTAGTAAAATATATAAAGTAAAAGATTCCCCATGAGACATACAAAAAACGCTGAGCTTATGACACATTAACTGTAAGTGATAAATGTCAGCAAATCTCTAATGGCACATCAGTTAAAAAAAAAAAGGAGAAGTGATACTTGTTAGTCACTGCTGAAACCAAAACCAGTATAAGACATATGGACTTTATGCTTTGGTTATTGTGATGCCCCTCAGAATGTTATTTCTGAGAGTGTTTTGAACTCCAAAGTGAATCCAGGACTTCTGGGTAATGGCGGCCACCTACAGGCTGTGTTGGAGAACTGTGCTGCTATTTCTATTATGGACCAAAGATCGTTTCTTTGAGACAAAAAAGGAAACTCCTTTGGGGGCTCCAGTGCTCTATGTTTTTGGCATTTCCCAATGCAGTTCCCACCGTATTAGCCTATATTGGGCAAACCGCTCGAGTGTCGCCTCCCAAACCTAGTCCTCCAAACCTCTCCACATGTCCCTTTGACGTACAGGTTTCTAGTCTTGTCTCTCCAAATCCAAAAACTGTCCTTCCTTGCTTTTCTGTCTGCTCACACCATCTACACCTCATCGTTGTCTCCACCCGTTCCACTCTGTCCGCGCTTTCCTTTTTAGAACAAGTTGCCGTATTCAGATGGGGTCAAAACCGGAAAAGTTGTTTAGCCGATCGAACCAGAAAAAGTTGGTTTGAGTTCATGAACCATGACATCATCTTCCTTCTCATAAAATGAGAAGGAAGTCGAGGGCTGGGAAATACGTTACGTTAAATCACGTCTGTAAAGCACATCAGCCGACACACGTTGTTTCATACCAGAGGCATCCGACGTAACCGTCATCTATCTTGCCTGAACATTGCGCGCTTGATTGTTGGATGATATGAATCATCTCAGCAAAGCAACAAATGTTTTCAGGATATCAGCGTGAGCTGTCTAATTCCACCTCACTTTTTAGTGCCGTCCCACTTTAGCCCCCCCTAACTTAACTGGTATGAACGTGGGCTGGTTCTATAGGAAGCCTCACGGTTCCGAGAGTCCCGAATGGTACCGATTCCAGAATCTTGTCGGTGTGAAAGGCCTCACTGAACAAGGTTGACAAGCTCTGGCTAAAAGGTCCGTTCCCTCGAAGCCACCTTGGGACAAAAAGATTTGGATGAGGTTGGTAGAGCGTTTCACAACACCATTTGGCTGGTGGATCTGCCGGAGGAAAAGACCCGAGTGTGTTTCTGGAAGGGGCAGCTCCAGACTATCAAACAAGCGCACCGCATTGGCCGGATTAAAGTGGATGGAGGTCCTCTGAGAACGTTCATCTTGTGGTTTCTTAATTAATCTAAGAAGTGGACACTAAAGCCTTAAAGTCTGAGGCAGGAGAAGATCCCATACGAAGATATGCGGCTGAAGTTGCATCACGTTTCCACCTCGGGAGAAGTTAAGCCTCAACTGCAAAAATAAATCAATAAGAATTAAAAAGTCATGCAGTCGATGCTTTGCATGAAGTTATGGATTACATATAATGTTTACAGTGATGCTGATTCTATGAAGAGCGTAAGCAGAGTGGCTCACACATCTCACCTGATCATCGTAAACATCAGTTTTATGGAAGAGCAGCCAGAGGCTTTCCGTCTTCACCCCGAACTGACCTTTCCAGCAGCTGCTATGGACTTTGTTGTCGCCTGCAGGCTTCTATTTCTGGTCTACTGCCATGATTCTACACCCTGCTCACCTGTAACAAGTCCAGAATCCCACCCCTCCATTTGTCTTAGCAGTGTAAAACTTTCCTCTGGTATCCACCGTATCATGTCCCCCGTGTGACTGTCGACAGGATTTATTTTTACATATGAAGGTGTACATCAGAGGAGCGTGGGGTCCTGCTGCATCTCTCATCCGAGCCTGCAAATCAAAGGACAGGTTCTTCTCAGAGGAATTTCCATCTGTGTGTACATCTTTCTCAATGGTTGCGAGGCAGAACTAAATGCCTCCTCACAATTCCTGCCTTTCAATGCATCAAAAAGATTTGCGCGAGCAGCCATTTCTGTTATCATATTTGCCTCCTTGCTCTTCAAATAAAAGCCCACTCCCTCTCTGTTGGGCCTTTTCTCTGCTCGCTGTCAGTAAATCCAGCATGTTATAGACTCCTGCAGAGAATTGGATTTTAATTGTGTTGTGCCCGTGTGACATCGGAATTAAGCAGCCTTTGGCGGCAAAAATGGACCCAGGTGCGTCCTCAGAATAATACTGGGGTTCCAATGTGATGTGCCTTGCTTATGGACGACGTTTCCAATATAAATGTTTCCTCAAGGCTTTAGTACTTTGGCCGCCTTGCCATTTTAGACAGTATAATGGTGGAATTTGTAATTATGGTTCAAAATTGTTTTTTCTCATTGTTAATGAGTTTCCAATCACATAAGACGCCCACAGTTGTTTGCGACAAGCGTGTGTTGTTTATTGAGCGAAGACAACAAAACAAGTGAGGAGGACAAACAACCAACAAATTGTGCTGTTTTTTTAAATATATTTTTTTATTTATTAAATGTTATATATTTGCACATGTTCTCTTACCAAACTGAGATTTTAAATTCTGTATTTTTTTGTATTTGTCTGATAATAGATCCAATAAGCTTAAAAAATAATTATAAAAAATCCCTGCAAATAATTGTTCATCTATCATGCAGTATTTGCCAGTGACAGTTATGATTCATACAGAACTGATAAGGAAATAAAAACAATAAAATGTCCAAAAATACCTGACTTATTTGAAACAGATGCTAACCACAGAACTGCCATGAACTGCCATGCTGCTAATGGTCATTAATAGATTTTAATAGCTCCACTTTTTAAGCTAAAAAAAACGAGAATTTCAAGACAGACAAAACAATAAAAACACTCATTTTGCTCATAAATCCCACAGGCAGTTGGAAAGAAACCCAACTCATGAGTAATCTTGTTTCCTTGTCCCTTAACGTCCATGAATCACCAAACAGAACCTTTGTCACATTTTCAACAACATTTTTTTTATAGCAGGAACACAAATTGCTTAATACTTGCCAGTCCTTCGACAGCTCGCCTTTTCCTTAACTCCTCCTTAGGAACTTTCATGGGAGGTAATGTGTGCAGTCCGCTACAGCCCAGCATGCCAGACCACAACGCAGCAAAAACCAAACCAAAAGTTGACTTGCCGTGTTGTGTTTTGCTCTCTTCTATGTGTGTAGGGCTGCGGCGAATGACTATTTTGACGTCTGGTCACCGACTATCCATCCATGATGCAGTTTGCCCCTCATCATGAGGATGCTTCGCTTTCAAGTCATTGCGTTATGAAGTTCCTGACTTTTAAGACTTTTAAGAAGTTTCTATCATCAACGTTGCCGTCTCCTCTCTCACTCATGGTTTGACGTTTATTTTCAGTCTGAGAGGTTTCAGTGATGCCATCATCCTCCGGTCCTCTGAAGCCCCACATATTTTCAACTGTAAACAACCAAGCGTGCGGACAGGAAGCTGCACATTAGCTCATTTGGACAGGTGAGGAAGCGCGGCTTTGGCTCGGGGAGATTTTGGCCGCGTCCCATTTCTCACCTTAACACTCGTTTTGGACCCTAACGCTCGGTTTTGCGCGTTCATGAGTAAGTGTAGTATGTCCCAATACTCCTAAGACCGAGGGTACTTGCTGTTCACCACTTGAAATGATTCCTTCAAATTGAGGGAGGTGACTTGAAACCAAGTGGGAATATGAAGTGTGGAGAGATTTCCAGGACACAAGTACTTTATTTCAAAACAATGTTTGACAGGACAACAGGGTTAGTAGCCAGGACTACTCTTCCGTTTGTTGACTTTCTCTGGTATCACACGTTAGCATGGTCGACCGTGTCCAACAACATGTATGTACGACAGTATGTTTGTATTTCATCTTAACAAACAACAGTGGGCTAGCATCCAGACTATCGTTACCATCCTCATACCGCTAAAAGAGCTATCACCGCAAAATTGCAGCAAAGCCAGCTTCAACACCCCCCATTTCTTCTCCGTTTGTTCACCAAACCAAGTGAGATTATCGGATGGCATTTACAAAACGACTCTGGATATGCAGGAAACAAAACACAGCACAGCAGCCAATGACACGTTGTCTTTACGTGTAATGTCCTGAAGTGTTGCCTCGATTCTTAGGGACGTCAATCACATCACTTCAGCGTCGGAGGTCACTTCATAGTGGAGGGCACTCCGAACCAAGTGCTAGTGTTAAGTGCTAGTGTGGGGAGGGAAATGGGGCACAGTCTTTAACTCACAAGTGTGGAGTTTATATGGTGTTTTGAGAGCACAGTGAGACAATTTCCTCCAGACAAATCTTGGCAGTGGGCGGGGCTGGGGAGAATGACATTTCAGCACAAGTGTTTTCGAATCCTAGGATGGCAGGAGAAGATCCCACCTTCCTCACTTCTTTCCAGTTGAGTTATTTGCTGAAGAATTGCCAACTCACCTTAAAACATTTGCCTCTACTCAGCTACTCAGTTGTTCAACTCTGGGTGAGGTGATGACTCACCTCAGATGTTAAGCCTCCTCTGGACATGAGATTTTTTCATGGCCAAATGAAATGGCCAATCAGAAGACCGCTATTCTAACCAATCAGAGGCCGAGGAAGGCGCTTCCTTCCCCTACAATCCTGGGATCAGCACATTTGCTCGTCGGTATTTCAAGTTTTGTGAAGTCGCCATTCAAAACACACTCAAACTAGTTCTTACTTTAGCATTAGTAAGTAGTGTTGTAAATAGTAATTGGAATAGAAAAAAATATATACTGGAAACACCTGCTCAAAACGTACTTTGACATGTGTGTTTGGCAAATGCATCTCACTGTCGTCTTCGATGTGTCTACTGTGAACTGGCCCCATACTGTTGTGGGTCGTGATGGTCTCAGAGCCTCAGTCATTTTTGCTCTTCAAGCAGACTGTCGCACACGCTGCAAAGAAAGGGATGACAGCATGACTCGTCAACGCTTGAAGCTTTTGCCAACTAATTTAATAGTCGATTATGATGAAATTAAATTAGTCTGAACACTTACACATCCCTCTCACTGGCCACTTCAGTAGCTCTCAAGAGGTAAAATCCATCTGCTCCTGCAACAGCTAAATGTTTATAGTTCAGTGGGACCTGGCTGGAAAAACCTCCCAAATAGGTGGCTTTGATGCCGTGCCTTTGATGTGCGTTCTAAAACTAAAAGTGTAAAGGAAACACAGTTAAATCGATACATTAGTTTCACATAGAATACTGCACATTATTTTGAAAATAATAACAAACAGACAGATACCGAAGATTGAAATGAACATTTAGATGATTGTATTCATTTTATTGAAACAAAACAATTGCAAATGTACATGCAAATCTGGGACCAAACTAGTGTACGTGGTAGCAAACCCTGAACATGGAAGACTGTTGCAGCTCCTAATATTGGATCAACAGGGGAGTTTTATTCAATCAGATTCACTTATAGCTGACTGACTGACTGAATTCAAAGTTGTTTTTCTTTTGTTTTTTTTTTAAATAAGCCTTTTTTTTCGCAAGTCCACATTCAACTCCTGGGTGCTGGGCAGAGGGCCGCATGTGGTCCCCGGCCTGCACAATACAAAACTCTGTTATGAGCTGGAATGTTAATATAGTAACATGAGCGCTCTGCGACTGGGAGTGCCAAGTCGAATACCAGCCGAAGCACACAATAGATTTCCAACAGTTTCTTGAGTTTACAGTTGAGTAATACCATGTTTTCGTTCGGAAGACTTCAGCCAGATACCCCTCACAACGATGGCGCTCGCCAAAGCCTTTTTGGATCACGGCTGAGAATTCCTGTGTCTCATCAGATACATTTTAAAGTCACGGTGTTGGACTGGAAAGCTCTTAAACTGTATCTGGAGTCTAGTTTTCACTCTCCGAAGGAGGCTGGAAAATCAAACCCAATCATCTTTTAATGACGTTCCTGGCCCCGTGTGGGAGTCGCCACTTCGCCACCTGACTTTATCGCACTCAACGGAAGATTTCCTTTTAAGCCCTGAAGCTGCTGCTGTTATCTTTATGTTTCATGTCAATCAACGGTGCTTAACAGAGCATTGACTCTAACAGGGACAGGTTGACATCCGAGCAGCGCCTCTGATCACTCTGCCATCTCCTTCGCCTTCATCTGGCTTTGATTTTGTTTGCTGCAATATTTATCTGGATCAATAAAAAAAAAAGACATGAAGGTGAAGGTGACACATTTAGAGCAGATCTGCATCTCAGAGAGCGTCTTCCTGACATGTTCAGTGACGTTAGCAAACGTCTTTTTCATGTAGTTGAGATGGAAATTTCTTTATAGATAGGAACTGAGGAACTGTTCCTTGGACGACAGCTTTCATGAACCTCTGATGTGTTGAAGGTCAAGTATAATCCTTTACATTTGTCTTTCACCTGCGAGTGACATGTATTCAGTGACGCTGCCGGTGAGTGTAACAGAAATGTGCGAAGGTGAAGAGATGTTTTAATGAATTGAAATTTGCTGGTGCAATTCTACGTATCTGTTGCTGGAATCTCTGGATTATCACATTTGTTTTTGTTCAGGATGAATGTGTGAAGCCGCTCGACTTGAAATAAATTGAAAAACCGTGATACACAGAAAAGTGTATGACAAAACATGGTGAATTGGATGTATAAGAGAGGAGTCGTTTCATGATCCAGTTCAAGCTGCAGATACTCTTGACACTTTTTTCTCCGAGATATTCATCGTGAACTGATTAAAATGATTTTAAAAAAGCGAGTACTTGATTTTCTCCTCATCACTCACTAATTCAACTATTAAGGGTCATGAATATTTCATCAGGTTGAGTCTTCGAAATGCTCAAGGGTCTGGTTTGACGTCAGCAGACCAGTTCCTACTCACTCTGGATCGGGAATATTTCTCATATTTAAGATTATATAGATCAAAGACGAGGTATGATGATATGTTGAGATTTCTTTGAACCCTGAAGGCATCTGTTCCCTTGTGACATGTTTTTTTTTTTTTTAAACCAGGCCACGAGGGATGTGAGATTGTTTGTCCACAAAAATAAATAAATACAAATTTTAAAAAATCAAAAAGGAGTTTTACTAGCTAAGTAATAAAATGATATGATGCATTAAATCACAAGTTTCCAGTGGTACCTCGACATTATAATTTCCATATTCCACTGCAACAGTTCACCCTTGAAGTGCTCACTGACTATTTTATTGAATGTTGTGGCCAAAATTTATTCCAGTGAAAGTTGTGATCATTTATGGTCATAGAACAACGTGATGGGAAGATAAATTATGTGGTCACTTTTTAGTTTAAAATAACTTCCAGGCTGCAAAGATTTTCACCAAATGTGCTTTATTTGCAAAAAAACAATGAGTGCTGAAAGTGCAATGAACACACACACATATAAATAATGACATGAATAAATAAAAGCAACAAAAAGATGATATATAAATAAGTCCATCTTTTTTGTGATGAGGAATTTCCAGGCTGTCAGTGTGTAATGGGCACTTGTTTTGTGAGGGAGTTCCTCACAAGGGGGCGGAGACTGACTGAGGTTTGGATGGGCGGAGTCTGAGGAGCAAAGGTGGGGATTGTTTGTGTGATCGGAGTTGTTGAGCATCTCATTAATATAGCCAAACAGTAACTGCTGTTGTGTTCCACAGGGTCGGGATGTCGAGAGTCAGAAACAGCCTGGAGAGAGATGGATCTCGCGGTCAGCCATGTTTGTTTACATCCGCCCTGTTTTGAGGCCTGCTGCACTAGTGAGTTCCACTTTTCAGTTCCGTCTATTCTACATTCGAATAATCGGAATTTGGACATTTGGAATCATTCGTGAATCGCGAACCTTAGCGGCAATATTTGCTGGCAAATATGAGCGTTTGGCGTCGCACGTGACCTTGTCTCAACAAGGTGGGAGGGAATATGATGTCGCACATGCTGCGCAGAGGGGTGGGCGAAAGTGATTGGTGGAATTTTCGGGACAGTCGCAGTGACCGGCATAAATTGCAGCACCTCGCAGAACTCGCAGGAATTGGTTGGAATGATACATGTTACTTGTGCCACCCTTGAGTGATGATCACGTCACCTTTTTGAAATTTTCAAAAACTTTTATTTATTTATTTTTATTTATTCACCCAGCCTCTCACTGATCAAAACACAGCTTCCCTTCTCTTTTTGGATGCTGGAGCCAGAGGTTTGTGAAAACGCCCATCACCCTAGTCCATGGACAGTTTTTGAAAATTCAATAGTCGATTGTCCTGCCAGGGAGCGAGTTTGTTTACATGGCCACCCCTCAACTTCGGCTCTAAAGTAGATCCAAAGAGTTACGCACTTGAAGTAAAATCAGCCTTGAACACGGTCCTTGGAGTGTCTGAATGTATTCTCATCCAAAGAACAGGACAACAACAAAAAAAAGTATTTCCACTGCAAGACTCTTGATGAATCCTGAACCTGCGTCAGTGCCTTCATAAACCTTCATGATCAGGATTAGAGTCAGCCCATTTTTATAGACAGCGAAAATTCACTCCCTGCTCAAACACCCCAAGACGCTTACATGAAAAAGGCGATACAATGAAATGCTATAATCCCCAGGGATTATATGGGATATGTATGCATCTCAAGTAAAACATCCTGTCACTGCATAAACTTGATGTTCTCTGGGTTTTCCCACATGAGGGCGGCTGTTCCATTAGAATGACTAGTGGCTGGTGCTCTGTAAGTCCAACGCTTGTGTGTTGCCCGTTGGTCTCAGCGCTTCTTTGAGGGCCACAAAAGTCAACAAGGAAAAAAGAAGAATAGAAACTTACCTTTCAAAAAGTGTGGATAGCGTATGTTTTATCTTCAGACTAGACTGCTTTTATTCTTTCCCAGGAACGAGGCTCTTTTGTACGGCGACTGTAAAGATGCACACAAACGTATGTCGGGTCATTTAGTGGAGCAAATCGTGGAATAGTAGGACACGGTGGAGTGTTTTATCAATTTTGTAGAGGCTGTCTGTGAAGCGCTGGAGGGCAGGACGACACGCTCGGGAGCTAGCGCACTAAATGGTGGTGACAGATGAGTCGTCTCTTATGCATTTGTCAAGAGTGGATCACTTTAAAAGGACAATGCAAACATGTTCACAGAAGCAGAGAAGATCCTTCAGTGAGGCAAGTGTTTGTGTAAATGATCCCTATGGAAACAATTAGGCGCCAGAATGCAGTTGACAAGCCTTGAGCTTTACCACAGCGATGGCAGGCCAGTTTCACTCAGAGGGAATAAGCATTGCAGTGGTTGTGCCTGGAACAACACGTAATGTAGTGGAGTCCAAAACAAGCCAGACCGAGACAAACCATCACACCGAGTCTGAGATCAAAGGTAAAGTAGCCGCAGCGACTTGACCCACCTGAACTCGGCTGCCATCTGGTGATTTGTCTTCACATTGAGAAGGTCTCTCTCCGAAATAGCACAAGGTGAAACGCTAAAATTGAGATCATGTTTGTGTTTAGAAAAACAAAATTGCGTTCTCTGGCGAAGGGGAATATTGCCTCGTCCACTTTCATCCGCAGATGATTAGTTTTCCCAAGAGCAGGTTAAGCTTTATGTTCTCGGTGACACGAGGGGCTCATAACTCAGAAGGTGTTCGGACTATTACAGGCGCCACAGGGGCTCCAGGGCCCACGTGTACTGCTCTGATCTCTCAACTTTGCCCCCGTGTTCGAACAAGGGTGTCAAACTCAGACACTCTGGAGGTGAAATTCAAAGCACAGTCTTAGCTAGAGGCGGAACATAATGAGTTTTATGCCGACAGGAAGTGAGGAGTTGCATCATTAGCCCTTGCTTCCATTTTTTGGCCTGACTTTTGTGTCCAGATGTTAAAGCTTCTCCTTCAAATGATCGAATTCGCATCATCTCTGGATGTAATTGTCATCGCCCCACAAACCTGCTTCAGCTCTTGTGGGCGCATTCATATGTTTACACTGTCATGTTGTGGGTCTGCCCCAGGACCTCCTCCCACGTATGCGGTCAGCCCTCAATGAGTTCTTTTGAGAACACAAGCTCATTATAAACTTGAGATCTTTATCCAAAAACAAAATGTGGTGGAAGAATCATCCATGGAGGAGGAAGGTGCTCCAGAACCTGAGGAACATTCACTGACGCCGCCACGACTGGCATCTTCATGAATGAAACTATCATCAGATGGATGAACGTGTATGTTAAAATAATTTATTTAAATATAAGAATTCATTGTCCAAAATATAGCAGATTTAGTGCATGTGAAGTTTGTTTCACCGGTAACCCTGGGGACCCGCCCAAAGCCCAGATCTTCCCCTCCTCTCCCCCTTGAGAGTCTTCATGTAAACCTTCTCTGCATCTGCCACCTTTGCAGTGTCGCTGTGCTGACACCGTCCCATCTCCTACTCCAGAGCCAAACCTCCACCTCACACCTGTACTGTCCTGGATTGAAACCCTTGGTCTTCAGGAGAGAGAAGTGCTCAAACCGCTGGACCACCAGAGTAGCAGAGGTGTTTAGTAGCCCTGAATATTACATGAAGACGGCGGCCTCAATGTGTCCTCAGCACTAAACGTTTACTGCAATTACAACTCCTCCACCTTGTGGTCAAGTAATGTAGTGCATTAGTGGCATCTTGATGGAAAAGTGAAGACAATAAGACGTTTGTGGTGCCTTTTTAAAAAAAATCCACTTTTGGGGAACTTTGATTTTCACCAAATCTATTGCATGAAATCACTCACAAAATACTGTGATCCAAATGGTATTCTCTCAAAGCCCCTTTTCGGTGCCAGTCCGACTGGATTTCCAAAAAAAAAAAAGCAGCCGCTCATGGCTCCTGCCAAAATGTTTTCAGAGAGAGAGAGTTTGCCAGAATAAAAAATCACCTGCCTGTCGACTTGCTGAGGGAGCTGTGGTGCGATTGCAATCTGGTCTGAAAAGGTTCCATTAAAGTTTCGCCCAGTCCTGCCTGAGCTGGATCACAAACATCCGTGGAGAAAATAAGTCCTGGGGGCGAGCGGTCAGCCTCATTCATTACACTCTGCCAGCCTCGGGCTGGATTTAGGGAAGGGGTTGTTGATGGCTCCAGTATGTTGGTGTGATGACCTTAAAGGAAAAACAACAACAACAACTAAACTAGACTCATGTCCTAGTCCAGGGGTGGGCAAACTTTTTGATTCGTGAGCCACAATGGGTTCTAACATTTGACAAAGGGGCCGGATTGGAAAAAAAATACACACCTTGGGATGGTGATGTTGACAAGCTTAC
The DNA here is from genome assembly GCF_027744825.2 of Synchiropus splendidus. Lineage (NCBI taxonomy): Eukaryota > Metazoa > Chordata > Actinopteri > Syngnathiformes > Callionymidae > Synchiropus > Synchiropus splendidus. The sequence continues at coordinate 18,958,118 of NC_071341.1, read as the reverse complement.
TCCAAGGAAGCTTTGCATTTTCGATGACAGAAGACACCTGGTCAAACAAGTTCTCTTCCCTCTGTTTGTCCTTTCAGGGACTCCATTGTTAAATACTCCTCCGTTATTTCAAAAGTGTCGTTGACAGCTCAGATAAAAATGAGGAGCTGAGCCCTGTCTTTGACGTCGTTGCTTTCATCCAGTGCTAAAGAGTACAATATGAATGACTCTGTCTTTTTTTTAAGCTACTGGTGATATCTTCATCTATTAGTTCCACACATCAAGTCACTGTCCGTCGTGCTAAATTGATTTTCTCAAATTTATCTTTGCTCTCCAGGCACAAAATACCTGCTGTCTCCATCATATATTCTTTTAAAAACTCGCCCCCATGCAGATGTTTGCTGGCCTTTGCTATTATGAACACACTCTTCCTCCTTAATTTTAGTGGGTGCTGCTTATATTCTGGTGCGGCTAAAAGACACTTGACCTCAACCAAGCCAATGTATCGACAGTGTGTCATCTAGTGGGAAAACACCAGAATTGTATGGAAACATTGACAAGGTTTATTCATTTAATATTTTCAAGTTCGGCGGACCGGATTTAACGGGCCGCATGTGGCCCCTGGGCCGTAGTTTGCCCATGTCTGTCCTAGTCACACCTGCCCTCGTTTCCTATTACGAGTAACCTCCTCCTTCAATTTATTTTAAGTTATTAAAAGGCATTCTCTGTCCAGTGATGTACATCACAGAACTTGTCACCAGATTTCCAGACTCCGTGTTCAAGTTCATGAGTCTGTATTTTCCTGTTCCATCTCCAGTTGGTCCTGTGTGGCCCCTGCACCTCAAGGCCTAGCAGGCGCATGAATTATGATCGTGCACTGAAGGAAATAATACCTGTGGGAGTGTGTGTTGCTTCCTGTGTCCCTGCTGCTTTGATCATTGTAAAGTAAAGTAAAGAGACACCAGGATGGAAACATTTGGGCGCAGCGTCACTGTTAACATCCGATTAGTAGCCAGAAACCATCTCTGATAAAATTCATTGTCTCTTGTGTGTTTGTGTTAGGATGTGTTTGTGTTTGCCAGACTTGTGAGGACCAAGTCCTGACAAGCCACCTTCTTTGAGGGCATTGTTGCCGGTCCTCACAAGGTTTAGAGGGTTAAAACGTCAAGGTTAGTTCAGAGTCCTGTTTAAGAATAGCCGTTTGTTTTGGATGGTGAAGTTATGTCTGAGAGGCTGGGGAAAGGGTTATGTCAATGAGAGGTCCCCTCAAAATAGCGAAACAAACGTGCGCGTGTGGATGACTGTGCTTTTTGTTGTTCAAATTTGAGCGACAAAATGTCATCACTTCATGTAGTTTCCATGTAAACTGCAATTTAATGACTTAAAACTTGAATAATAAGGTATTGTTTTTTTCATCAAGTAATTCACGCTTCTTAAGCAGCCCTGAATCAATGTCTCAAGACAGTGCAATAGGTCCCTCTGCTGGACAGAGAATTATGACCCAAGTGAAGCGACTTTTTGGGGGCTGCAAAGGTTTTTGTTTTGTTGAATATCGGGATTCATTACTTCTATTCATGTTTGCCTTCATGTGCAGGGATAATCTAGCAACGGTGAGACATGAACTCCGAACAAGCTTCATGATCCTAAACGTTTTTCTTCGCATTAACGTGTAGACCTAATTAAACATTGCCAACTTGGTGAGCACTCAGAGAGTGCAGACCTCCGCCAAGTTGCTTATTATCTTGAAATGTCACTGATGATGAGCTCCAGCAGGTGGCAGCAGAGCTCTCTTGCTCCAATTATTGCTTCTCTCTTCACAAAGTGAGGCATCTTGCTCAAGACCCTAGGATCCAGATGGCAGTTTGGAACACCATCAAAATTGAGAAATATGTTTCGGTGTCCCTTTATCAATATTTCTTGAAAATTTCATTAAACATAGTAATATTTTTTTGCAAGCAGACGGACAAATATCGAGTATCATATCACCTGCATGGTGGATAACTGCGTCTGGAGTGTGCATGTCTATCTGACGTGATGAAATGCCTTTAGTCTCTGCAAACATCATATCACAGGTTATGTGAAAAAACATTATAAAACAGCCAAACTAGAGCAGTGAGCGCTGTTGCACTGGCCAGCTGTTTCATCATGACCTGGCTCATTTACTGAGCTGAACTGTGTGAGGTCATCACTCTCTTTTAAAAGGTTGATAATATCATCACTTTCCAGAGTCACTTGCCGATTAACTGGTGGAGATGTTGGAATATGTGGGGAACACAAGGAAAGACATGACCTTGAACTGGATCTTGGGAAGTCCAGCATGAAAGGAACTGAGAGAGTTCTGAGCTCCTGAGATTTAGGCTGCTTATTCATAACTTTGATGCAGACCTTCATGGTTGTTGTTTTTTGTCACAAGAGATCTTGATTTTCATGTTGCTAAATTATACAAGTGTTTCAGTGTGAGCAGCTGGTATTTCTGTCCTTGCTGGTAGCTGTTGAGGTGCAGCCAGGATCTTGACCTCATGACCATTATCATCGCTGCCAAGGAGGCAGATACTGTATGCTTTCATTGCTGTTGCTGTTCTGTGGCTCCAGGAGGAATAAACAAGGATTTAAAAGGACGAGTGTGGCTGCTCACCAGCCCAACTCTGCTCACATCTAGCTCGGATCCTGAAAACACAACAGGCAATTGAATCACTGAACTAAATCCACGCTCACTGGTTCTGTGCTCATTGATTCTGTGATTTCTCTGAAGCAACATGCATTCATTTCTCTGTCTTACATGAGCTTTGGAGGTGAGCCAACATGATTCTTCTTGAATTAACAACTGCTACATTTTTGTGGGTTCAAGCTACATGTTTAGTTCAGCTGGGGATGTGGGGAAGTGGGCTGCTTTGTGGAGGCATGATCAGGTGGATCAGTCATTGAACATTAAGAAGATGAGTCCACTAGTTAAAAATAAGATAACACTAAAGTCCCATTCATGCTCCCTATACGTACAAAATTGTATCCCTCTATTTCAAACAATGTTACCGTCACCAATCTATCCACCAGGGGGAGCAGCCCAGAGTCAAATTTTTTGACAAGGAAAAACACAGAAATAAACAATAGCGACTGTGGAAGTAGTATTGCCTCATGTGCCTCTTTTCCGCAATTGTTATGTCTTCTTTGTGTCTCATTAGAGCTAAGCATCAGGTAGTAACAGCAACACTGCCCCCCACAGTTCATGGTGGCATCGCTCCATAAGCTTTGTGCAGAAATACGGACATGAACGCAGAGCGTATCCGAATCCGTACGTGGCGTTGAGCATAAATGGGCCTTAACAGTTGCTCACCCACGCAGCTGATGCCCCATTTTCGATCTAATTTTGAAACATTTAGAAATTAGTTTTTGACTCCTTGCTTTGTATCCCCAACTGTGCCGACTCAGCGTTTCTCCGCTATCTCAACAATAGGCAGCGCTGATGGGTGTCGTGCTTTCCCATCCTCCTACACCCAACTCCATCAACTCGGGCCGCTGTAAGTGTGCCGAGGCGTTTATCTCACCGGGAGAGAGTCGGCTTTACGGCATCACTGAAGTGCGGAGACGATAACTCTGGCCATGATGACATTTGGCAGGCTGTCCGTCTGGGCCGGGATGGACTCGTGTGAAATGTCAGCTGACAGTCTTTGGAGAAACGCAGCTGCCATAGCTCTCTGATGTATTCAAAGCTGATGGCTGCGATCCTAAAGGAGCTCGATCCAGGCTGTCAGTGGCGTCTGAATGACGCGTGCCACTTCCTGGTTGCTTGAAACGCATAATCTAGGCATCGCGTCTATTACGCATACATCAAACCGACATAATTCATAAAGATAAAAAATGAATGTTCTCTTTGACAATATTTAATCGCCTGTCTTAACAAAAAAGAAATTAGTCATTTTTTTCAGCGTCTCTTCATCATTTCATCAGCCTTGTTTTTCTTCCTGTCTCCTCTAAAATATTAACGCGATGTGCGCCTCATTCTTTTTGAGGCAGTTTCAAAGCCGTAAATGTGTAAAGCCAAGGGAGAGATCTTGCATGGCTTCTGTCGATCGGGTGATAAGGCCTTTAAACGCTGGGAGTTAGCCGATCAATTGTGACCTACTTTGGTGGATGTAGACCTTTCGCTTTCTCTGTGTTGGGAAGTGGTTCCAGGCAGATTCAGCTCAATGAGGTGGATTGCACAGAAGCCTGACCTGATGTTCAGCGATACATGTGGGTGGAACTCACATGTTTGGAAGCCAGTCAGTTTTTTTTACCTCATTATAAACTGCAAAACTGTGTCATTTTTCACCAATTATACACCAACATTATACAATGTGATGTCATAACCACATAGAAATTTAAGTTTCAAAAAGCTGCTGTGGTGCGTGGCGCTCCTCTTTCCACACACTCACAGCGAAGAAACTGCTCACATGGGCAACTTCCAGCTGTTTTAAAACCTGATGCGCCTCTAACTTGACCACACACCTTCACCACAGAACCATGGAGGGAGGGAGGGATCCTTGTCGGACCCGCGACGCCAAAGATTGTCTGCACCACAGAGCTAACGGTTAACGTGGCGTCTCACTTCACAACTTTATTGATAGTCATGGCCTGTCAAAGTTTGCTTTGTGGTTTAAAAAGCGAAAAACTAGATGCACAACAAAATAAATGTGCACCAAAATGTGAAGAGAGAAAGAATCATTGTTTATATGAAGCAAGTTCAGGCAAAGAATGCTAAGGATTTGTCTGGAAACTCAAAACTACAATAAAATCACGCAAAAGAGAAGTGATGAAATCGAAACAGTCATTTAAAGTAAGTGGATAAACAAATAAATTGTGATATATTTTGCCATATTGCTCGCCCCTGTCGGGACACATTTGAAACAAATACATTTTTTTGTAATTTGTTTCTGCAAATAGCCTGGCAAACTAACAACCGAGTGTCAGTAGCTACAGTATTTGACAAATGAATAGGGATTTTCTACATGACTTTAAGCACAAGTGAGCTTTAGCCCAGGTTCTTTTGGTGGTGAGCCTGGGATTTTTTCAATGAACCAAGGTGCCGTGGCTTGAAAAAGGTTGAAAAACACTGAATTAGACAATGTTTATGATCAAGTCTTTCGCTGGGGTGTATTTGTCATTGTTCTCTGGTCTAGGATTAGAAGCTCCATAGATGTCCTTGTGTGTCAACAGTTATTATCCATATTAGTGCCCATGAAACTAGTGACATCATTCGTCATACATAGATGAATTTCAATTACAAGGTTTTCAATTGAGTTTTTTGGTGGATGACATTGCTGCCGTTTGGTACCCTCTGTAATAAGTGTGATGTGTTGTTCCATCCCGACAGGATGGTGCAGGAAGCAACGTGAAGGGTCACCACAAGTATAAGAGCATGAAGTGGCGTGGTGGTGAAGAAAACATGTCATGTCCTTGTATGAGGACGCAGTGTCCTCCTGAGAGAGGGTCAGGTGTCCCCCTGAAGGACCTTCAGTGATGGTGGTGGAACAGTGTCAAAACCACCAGGAGGCCTGTGACGACAAATGCAAGGCCCCGGGGCCAAATATGTGGCCGACTAAGCCATTTAATCAGCTCGGCTTCTGAACAACCTTTTAAATGGCAAAAATGGAAAGATATGAATGTAAAAAAAACAGATGTTTTTTGTTCTGACCTGTGTTATGGCATTTATGTCACATTTTGTTAGGCCTGTTTCTGCTTTAGCGTCTTGGCACATCATCATCCAGTAAGGGACCGACAAGTCCATTGTTTAATACTGAAAAACCACGAGTACTTTACAGAACATGTACATTACTGTGCCACATCAGAAGTGACTAGGAAGAACACTTGACCACTGCAACCATTGTAGGTTGATCAGGCACATGTCCAGGACGCTTCCTGGTGAGGTGCGTCAGACATGTTTCAGACCGGGAGGAGGCCATGGGTCAGACCGAAAGCACGGTGGAGATCACTGTACCACCTTGGAATTTTTGGGTTTCACAAGAAATGAAAACTCGAGGCCTCTTTGCTTTGCATGCTGCACCATTGACCTGACTTCCTCCATCCTGAACGTGTGATTTACTTTGTTCTATTTTAGCACAATGTATATTTTTGTATCGACTTAAATTAGCTTTTGGATTTTTCCTCTGGCCTTTTATTTCAATCCGCCGTCGTGCTGTTGTAAAGGAAGTTCTCATCTCTCATACTAATAATAGAGTAGAACTGGGGATTTGTCTTCACCGCTCCACTGTCGACGGCTGCAGGGAGCATAACACAAGTCTGTTTAATGATCTTTTGAGCTGCATTACACATTTATTTGACAACATTTTCTTTCATCTTCTGGCCAGTTAAATGAGTTTTTAGCCTGGAATTCATTTAACAAATGGCCTATATTTAGGTTTGTTTTTCTGTTAGTGGTACTGTTAATAAACTTACTGTCAAGGTGCAGCTAACCGGATCCACTTTAGTTGCCGAGTAACAAAAACCTGGCTGCGCTTTCTGCATCTCTGTACAGTACATAAATACATTAAGTCACGTAAAATAGGTCACCTTGATGAATGATGCTGAGCTCAGCTGCGGCTCCGAGATGTGTGCGAGACGTGTGCGAGATGTGTGCGACATCTGTGCGGATTGTGGTTGGTCCTTCTGTGTTTGTTTGTCCCTGCGGCAGAAGGAGGGTTCACTATCTATGTAAACTCATATTTAATTTTCTGACTCACGTCCCCTTTGACATTGATCCCAGCGGAGAGACATGCTCATCCACACGGTATAGAAATGATGCAGGGGGCGAGCATGGATTAGAATCACTCATGTGCATCAAGTTAAATATTAGTCGATAAAATCCATAGCACATGGAGCTGTAATCGCGGACTATGATCTGTTCCTCTCCACAGGACAAACTCCCATGAACCAGCAGAGCAGACCTTCATTGAGTCCTTGAGTGTCAGATGGAAGGCTGGAGCAAGGCTGTTCTGTACAGGCTGCAAACAACAGGGCTCCACACTCTTTCTCTTTTAGGCCTGGTAATGTGTTTACACAAATCAAACACAAATCGATGCACAACATTCACATGAGAACTGAGAATCTCGGGGGATCTTTTTAGTACATTGAACAGTACAGGTCTGTCGATAGATTACAATTTTCAATCTCAATTAATTGCAGTAATTCATGGCAAATTCATCACACGTTTTGTATCTGCAACTTAAAGGGAGATTTTCTCTGCATTTTGAGACACAAAAAAAGATTTTTCTGTTGCTGTTTTCTTCTGCAATCCACTTATTCCCACTGATTTATTATTGTGTCTTGTGAAAATCTGCTTCATCTTTTTTCCTTGATCAGTTTCAGTGTCTTTTTTGCAAACTTAAAACGGTTCTTCCCTTAATCAAGAGCCTTTATTGTACATATTGATTTTCTTATTTTATTTTGTTCTGTAATATTCTTTGCTGTGTATGTTAAGAGGTTTTCATACACAGCATGGAGCTGGTCTAGTTTTGCCTGTGCTAAAATGCTCTTAAAATCTACCAAGCACATGAAACTGACTTGACACAGAACAGGATTATTGGACGGCACCTGAGTCATAAAAAATAAGTCTGGAGAAATTGACAAAGGTGCTTTATCTGACAAAAATTGAACGTTCAAGTGCCGTGTTACGCCCTTCAGAGACTGACAGTTCATCGTCCCTGTTCCCTGTCAACGCAAGAATGAAGTGGTCTGTTGTTTAAAAAAAAAGGGGGAAAAAAAGTTCCTTTTTCCTTTGACACGATGCCACAATTATGCAAAGACATTGCACATACATTCAAAACACCCCCCTCCACCAAACCCACTGGTGTTTACCACCGTGCACCACTGCATGTTTCTTAGCAGGATCTGGCTGTTATTGCCCTCTAGTATATCAGCCCTGGTCAATTTACTCATCATTGTTTTATAAAGAGTGCAACTTCTTCATCTTCATATCTACTCTATATTCATCTATTCCCATCCACTTCCCCCATATTATTTTTCATATTGCATATTTTTTTGCTCAAACAGTTTCTAATTCTATTCTTCTAACAATCAAAATATTATACATAGTTTTGATTTTAATTCCCATATTTAATTAACAACTAATGGTTATATCTGATTATAAACTAGTTTCTGAATTGTTTTTTTCGCTTAAATTTTACGGTTTACGATTTATTGATTATATTGTGTGTATTTTTTTCTCTTAGGTGCCTCTCTCTCATGAGCAAGGTGCTCAATTACCTTATCTTTTCTCTGCTCATTTGTATTCCGTCAGGTGTTCCTCTCTCTCGGAGAGGGTTTTGGTCATGGGGGGAAGGGCGCCGTGTTTGGAGTGACCCAGAGGAGAAGGTCGACGACACGCCACAAACGAACCAACAGCCTGATTCATCCTGTAGTAATAGTAGGCGCCCGGTTCTGGCCCAACCCCAGCTGAAGACGCGGCGATGACGACAGCACGCAGACGAGCAGCTGGGCTCTACAGCTGTCCTGTCCTGTGTGCTCGGTGTGAACGCTCTGCACAAGTGGATGTCGGTACCGGATCCAACCTGGAGGAGGAAGAAGAGCGCCTTTTACGCGTTTCGTGGAAGAAGACGCCACGATTTGTAGAGTCAGTCATGACTGTTTTGCGCGGATAACTTATAACGATTAAAAAAAAAGTTTGACCGGGGAACATGTCCAAAAGCTTCCAAAACGAGAGCTTTTCCGCGGACGTGGAGCAGCAGAGCGACGCCTCAAAGGTGCAGATCCGCCTGCTGCTCTTCAGCTTGTGCGTAACCATCGCCGCCGCCACGGTGGTCGGAGGCGTGTATTCGCTTCTGTCTCTGCTCCGGATGAGGAGGAAGACGTCCCTCTGCCTCATCGTGGCTTCCATGTCAGTGGACGACCTGCTCAGCGTGGTCCCGCTCTCCCTCTTCATGCTGCTCCAGTGGGAGAGGGACGGAGGCGCCGGCGGTCTGTGCACTCTGTCCGGGCTGCTCTACGTCTTCCAGGGGGTTTCCAGCAACATGAAGGCGTGTTTGATCGCCGCTTACACTTTTTGCGTGACCAAGAGGTTCGGCGCGCTCCAGCCTCTCAGGGTGATGTGGGCCATCGCCGCGGTGTGGGCGGTGAGCCTGGCGGTCAGCGTGCTCCCCGTGTGCGGCTGGGGCAGCTTTACGCCCGCGTCTCTGGGCTGCTTTCCAGAGAGCGACAGCTTCTACATCCTCCTGCTCTTCCTCCTCTACTCGGTGTGTTTGTGCGGCTTGCTCTTCTTCTTCATCCCACTCACCTACCAGCTGTTGTGCTCCAGAGAGCCAGATGGGACTTTCATGTATCTGGAGAGAGGGCTGAGTGGCGACATCCAGACCTTCTCCAGGGACAGTCTGACCAGAGGATTCTGCGCCTATAACGAGCTGAGTCCAAGTTCCTGCGGGGCCAAGTCAGAGTTCAGGGCGGTAGAAGACAACAGCGTGTCTCCAAGTATCCCGGGAGCTCTTGGGGACACCCCGTCGGGCTTCGCTCAGAAGCGCTTCTCCATGATCCTGGCGGTGGTCAGAGTGACGCTGTGGATGCCGCTCATGGTAAGCGCCCAACTTTTCTGCCCGTTAAATATTCTATAGACATATATTCCCTCTGGAATCAATCATTTTCATTGATTGGAAATTAGACATTAAACCAGTGGTGTTAAACTCAAGGCCCGCGGGCCAGATTTGGCCCTTTGTATAGCTATATATGGCCCCCAACTTAATTCCATCAAGGATGCTTAAACAGCATGGCTTCAGTCCCAAGATTTGGCCCAGATGGGACATAATGGCTCGGGGCGCGCTCAGTGGGGGGCGAGATTTTTGCCCCAGATGACTGAGCGCTAGATGCCAAAGACAACATTAGCAGCGTGACTACAATTCAATAGCAATGAACACATTTTTAAAAAAATACAATAAAAAATGATAATCACAGAAAGTCGATGGCAAACATCAAGAGTCGTTGAACAGCGGCGCCACCCGGAGCGGATAAACATCTGCTGTTTATGATGTCATTAAAAATCCGGAGGATGAGGATGACGACTCCTCATGTTTGGTACTGACAGACAAATAAGCTGGTCAGGCTCAGGAGTGCAGTGTCCCCTGGATGATAACCCACTTCCTGGGTCACAAACCAGCTATTCTGTGTATAGCGCCCCCAGCTGAGTAGAAAAAGAGGATATAACCTGAGGCACAGAGGAGCAGGCTGCATGTCAGGGGGCGGATCGGACTTGAGTCTGCCAGGCCAAAGTCTGCAGTGTGAAAGCCTCATGTTGAAACTAACTCCCACCACCACTGGACTCGTGGGTGGTTAATTTCAACTGTCTTCACTGTCATCAGTCAGATCCATTACATGGTGACCTCTGGTGGTGAGGGACGGGAGGTGCATGGCATGTCTGTGTTGAATTACAGATTGACGGTCATAATCGAGATCGACTGGAAGTTTTCCGTAATTTTGAATTGCGATCACATAATCATATTAATTTCATTCTGTATTGAAATGTTCTGGAATCTCTGTCCTCTGAACCTCGGTTTGAGCCTTCATTTCCACTCAGTAAATTCATTCTCAGACTACAGGCGACAGGTCGTCGTCACGATCGTAGCCAGTTTGACTGTTGAATTTGAGAGGCTCAACTCCCTCGCTGTCTGTTCTGCTGATGGCAGCCGTGTAACAGGAAACAGTATCTTGTAATCCTAATGTCCCTCTAATGAGTTCTGACCCAGAGTTTATGGACAGCGACTACACTGAGGAAGAATACTGATGTGTATTAATAGCAGGTCTGCATGTGAGAGAATCATGAGGTGAATGGAAGCAAATCCACATGATGGATTCTGCTTGAAATGCATATGTGCCACAGCACAGCAGCCGTTGAGGCCATCAATGCATTTAAAGGAAAATTATTGGTTTATTGCGACCCAAGACGGGATGACTGAATTGCAAGTGAGTGCTGTTTGCAACGCGATGCAAATAGCAACCACTGACTTGTGACACTGCATCTGTTTGCAGGTTGTTTTGGTCATTATTTTGGTGTAAAAAGCTGAGCCTGAAATTTGAAGTCACCATTTTGTTCTCTCAGGCACAAAAAAAAACATGATCAATGCCAGGGTGGTACAACACATATTCCATTCTAATCCACAAAAGCCTTTTCTTTGCAATTTCAGCTTTTTGTTCCTGTTCAAACAGCAACAGCGGTGAAACAGTTTGGCAAACATCGCTGGCAGGCTTGCAACAGCGCCGCTGATTAAGTTACCAACCCAAACCGCTCACAATGCACTTGACGTTCGGATTTCAAAACGTCTTCAAATATGGGGAAAAAATAAGTGCTTTCTCCACAGACTTCATTAGTTACAGCAGTTCAATTCCAGGTCTTGCTAATGCTGGGCTTGAAGGCAGATTATTGGTGAACATAATCTCACAACCTCAGGGGGAAAAAGGCTTTGCTGGTTATCATTTTTAGTTTGAGACAATATATAATGAAACATCACAACAGCCATTAATGGACACCTAGCAAGCAGAAGCTTGCTAGGTGTCCATTACTCCATAAGCTCCACATATCTCATGCGTCCTGTGGGACCATGCGTCGGGTAAATAAGTGGTCCATTAGAGTTGAGGTTTGACGACAGGAATTTCTCACAGTGCCACCTGACGACTTTCTGAGATGATGGTTCTCAGAGTGTTGCCTCTTTCCCCCTGCAGGCGAGCCTATGTTCGCCACTGAGGGAAGGCTGGAGCGTGAGATCATGAATCAGAGATTGTATCAGAAGGGAAAGAAAGAGCTCAGCCAACCGCAGAACTCTCACTTTTCGCCTCAGATCAACTTTTAGAGCCAGAGTGAGGTGATATCCATTTGAATTTACAAGGCACAGTTTCACTACTTTCCTGTGGTATCATCTGCCCCTTCAGCTGTGTGAAGACCAACCGGGCAGCTCAGAGCTTGACCCGGAACTGACCTCATATTTTCCAATGAGTTCACTTTAAAATGAAGATGAAATGATTTTTTTCTGGAGATGTTGGGGTGCATTACTAGTTGCTAGATGTAAATATGTGAATTACGGAAGGCGGCCATGATGTCAAAGGTCATGATGTCAAATACTGACGTTTGTGATGAAGGTGAAAGAGAAAAAAGGGTCCAGAAACAAGCAGTGCAACAAGAAAACCGCTTATCCCTTACACCACCACATGAAACTAGCACCCCCACTGCAAAGTCACTGTGCAAAGACAGTTTTCCAATGATAAGCCCAGAAGGTGCCCATTATGCAGACATGATGAATCATTTAATGCCAAATATTCTCTTGAAAAGTCTCATTATAATTGGAATCAGTTCTCTATCTTGCGTTGAATCTTTTCACCCAATTGTATGATACATTTTGAAATGTTTTATTCACCATGTTTTTTTAGAGTTGGCCTTTCTCACCCGGAGAAGGTTTGTCTTGCCCCAACAGGGCAAATGAAAAGGCGGCCATGTATAATTCACGACGCCGTGGAAGCATCAGGCAGAAAGCTCAACAATGCACACAGAGATAATAATAATAATAATAATAATAATTCATCAAAAAGTGCTATTCACACAACCGGGTTGTCTTGTCAGCGCACTCATTAGTGGGTTTCCTTCACAGACGCTGGTGCTGGTTCGACATGCGATGAACGCACGCAGCTCCTCCCTGGAAACGCTCAGCTTCTTCCTGACCCTGCTTGCCCCGGCGGTCACTCCTCTCTTCGTGCTGTCCAAGCGCTGGATCCACCTGCCATGTGGCTGCTTCATTAACTGCAAGCGTGATCCAATGCAGAACTCTTCAGGTGGTGAATTAACAACCGCCCAGCTTCTAATAAAGAAGATCGATTCAGTGGGGACTAATTATTTTTTGCTTTTTATTCCCGCAGCAATAAGAAGAAAATTTCAGTTCAACCCCTCCTTTCAACAAGGCTGTGGGGTGTATAAATTATCTCACGCAAGCATCTCCCACTACAATCCCTCGTCGGAGAACTATCACAGCCTCTTTGACTGTGACTTCTCCAGCACGCGCCTCGATGCTCTGGAGAGAGGCGGCCTGCCGAGCTTGGGGCCCAATTTTGACTTCAGCACCCCGTGTGGTGTGGACAGCTCCCTCCCGCTCACGGACGCGGCAGCAGGTGGAAGAGAGCCGCTGGCCGAGCGTCCCCCTCTCTCGCACAAAGACAGTGAGGGTTTCAGCTGTGCCACTCCTCTGGCTTCTCATCACCAGGATCAGGATCACACCGACACATCGTCGGTGTTCGACGGGTCGGAGAGGAGGCTGTCGCATGAAGAGTGCCGGAAAATCGAGCTGACAGACTGGGAGTGGTGCAGAAGCAAATCAGAGAGAACACCCCGACAGGTACAAGACTTCCCTGAAAAGTCATTCTGGCGCATCATTGAATGATGTCATTCGGAAGGGGGTTATGGTTAATTCATCCTCTTACGGTCAGGACCAGTATAAGGATAAAATAAAAGGATCAGTTTAATGCTTTAAAGCCTTAGTTCAACAGATGAACATGACTTTCTCTTTGGTCATGCTTCACCACATCAACGGTCTGTGACATATACGTCAATGGAAAAAATAAATGCTGCTTTTATTCTGTGTTTACAAAATAAATAACATTACATAACAATAACATTTAGTTTCCATATCAGGGTTTCCAGCTGGATTTTTTGGGGGAAAAAAAATAAAAGGAAGGGAACACAACCAATCAGAAGAGATAGAGGTTGAAGCAGAGTGGAAGCTTTTGACATTTACTGAATTGGCGACAATAAATACCCTAGTTTTTAATCATAAGAAGTATATATCTCTCCAACCAGCAGCTGTCCTCACATGGCCTGTCTTTTTTAACCCAGGCCAGAATCTGCAACTTGAGTTTCGTAAGCAGCGGACTTCGGTCATTGTGATGTTTCTTACCTTGAAAAACAGGCTCTTCATGTCCACCTCCATGTTGTGTTATGTTTTAACTGTCTGTTTTGATGTTTTCCTGTCCATCATAGCGCTTACATAGTGGAAACCCTGCATATATAACTATAAATTATGGTGGCAACATATGGGTTTACAGATTAAAGAAATAGTGACACAGTATCTTCATTTCTTTGCTGATATTAGAAGCTGAGGACCTTGTTTAAGTTGACATCACACATATCAGCCAATGTGATATTCATGACATTATCAAGGTGCGTCTTGGCTCTTGCTTTGCACAACACTATGTTGAATATCCATTCACTAAGAAATAGTTTCACGCTTGAGATGTAAGACCAGGCAATACAGCATATTTATCAGGAACCAAAGATTAGTGGTTAGTGATGTTAAGGTTAAGTGGGACCCAGGATGTTAGGCTGGTTGGTAGGAACAACATCTGCATTCTAAGAGAAGAAAATAAACATAGAAGCTTGTTGAAAAATGGCATCATCCGCTTGTCGAAGCCTGTTAACAACTAGACAAACAAACAGGTGCTGACTCTCCTCCCTGTTGCTCTCAGAGGTGTGAAATGTTTTGATTTGTAGATGACCTGTACTAAACCACAAACAACTACCTAACAGTGTAAACGATATCAAATGAAGAAACTAAACACTTTTATAATGAGCCCCAAGTATTAAAGCAGCGGGAGCGTCCTCGTGAAATCGCCTAATTTGGGAAGGAAAAAGGGGCGGACAATAGGTGGAGCCTTCATGTTCATTAGTGGCATAAATCTCAGTAGCAAACGTCTGTCGTCGCTCCCCGCCTCCTCCCTCCGCAGGGACAGGAGGAATGAGAGCTTGAAGACATCTCGACTTGAAGCTCAATTTCAGGCTCTCCCTGAGGTGAAATACGGATTCAGAGGCAGTGAACAAAAAACACTTTCATTCCAGAAACCTTGTTTGTTGACGTAATTAAGTGACGACCTCATTGTTATTGGGATTGAATTCATTTGGAAAACAGACGGGGCGGTTGTGTGGCAGCCAGTAATTACACTGTGATACTTCATTTAAGATTTGCATGCTGTATTTGTGCCCAATGCCGTTCTTGTTTTCAGTGGGATTCGATTTATCTGCAGCTAGATGCGTCTCTGTTTGGCTCACTGTCACAAACAGATCATTACTTTTAACTGCGCCTTAATAATTCAGAGAGCTTAATGAGATCTGCCGCAGGATTCTGCAATGAACATTCTCACCCGACTTCCTGCAGAGACTCACCGACTCACAACTGATTTGCTTACGTTTTAAAATTGATAATAGATTCTTCAAAGTCTTTTAAAACCCAGCTAAATGATCTTCAGACAACAGCCTTTTGTTTAACGAAAATGCTTTTCCTCGTAGCTAAATTTAAATTCATGAAATCTAATGTTGCTTTCACCCTTGATCCGTTTTGCTTCTGGGAAAAGCATGGTTGGCCAGTGATTCATCTTCTCAACCGCATGCTCATTTCTGGTGGGCAAAAGTAGTCATCATAAATTTGTTCTTTTTTAACTAAAAGGACGTGTGTAAAAGAATCTGAGCATGTCCTTTGATCTGTATTCTGTCCATGCAGCGGTCGTCCGGTGGTCTGTCCATCCCTCTGTGTGCTTTCCAAGGAACCGTTTCCCTGCAAGCTCCCACAGGGAAGACCCTATCACTCTCCACGTACGAAGTCAGCAGCGATGGACTGAAAATATCCCCAAGCAATGCAAAAAAGGTAGGAACGCTTCTTCTTCAGAAAGCCAGTAGTTTCTCAGCAATATCTGCGTGACCTTCACTGCCATCCTTTGTCGGTATGAAGTGCCAGACTATACAAAGCTCGGGATTTCTATCCAAGCTGTGGCATGGTCACGTTCTTAATTGTGTCTACGGAGCTGAGAGTGTGTGAGGGATGTGGTGAGGCTGGAGAACGTTCCGGAGGGAATAACAGGAGGAAGATTGGCAGGGGGGTGTAGAAGCCATCCAATCCTGCACAAGATCATGATGTTGATAAAAATAGAATCAGACTTGGAGGTGCTTATTCATACTCAACTGGTCCAGGTGACGCTGAAGGTCGAAGATGAAGCAAAAGCAAGCTGTATGTTATGAATGAACAATAACAAGCAAGGCTGTTGGCTGAGGTGTGTGTTCTCTTTTTCTCCTTTGATTTGAACTGGGGGTTGTGGAGTGTCCTTTGCACATTAGTTTTTAAATAATACATTTTTTCTAATATATTATTTATTTTAATCAATGTTTTTGTTTACCCGAGCCCTTTGTGTTAGTGTTGTGTTTCATGCTATTTCTGTTTTTCGGTTATTTTTATTTTATTTTAGTTTTTTTAGTTTGTTTTATTGGTTTGTTTTTTTGGAATTGTTTCTGTTTTTTCCTAAGTAATTTATTTATTTATTTTTTCATAATTTTTCATCTTCCGGGGATTTTTTTTCTCCCTTTTTCTGACTGGATTATTGAGATCCTTTGAAATCCTGCGAGAGCCTCCAACCTGCAGGCGACTCCTGCTGATGTTTGGTGACTGCTGTCTCCTGCCTCCCGAGCCCCTGCCCCACGCATGCCTCACAAAAGAAAAATATCCTGAACTGTACTCAGAAAAATACTCAGAAATTCAGGAAAAAAATGCACTGGAAAACTGAGCATAAAGTAAATTGGTTTTCTTATCAGAACTCACAACAAAATAACTCATAAAAACAGAAATAATTACACCACAAAAACAGAGAAAATCACCTACATATTTTATTTATAGCCATTTTCAGTTCAGGTTGCTGAACTGTTGAGTGTCATTTTGTTATTTAAAAAATCTTTTTTGTATAATAATGATTGAAACAATAAAATTGAATTAGAAAATATCTATATATTCAAACGCACTTCTCTCAACCAAAAGTTTAGACCCATTAAAACCCTCTATCTGTCTGGTGAGCCTCCTTAATGAGAGTCTCACAGTAGCTTCACAGAGAAATTAATTCTCCGTCTTCACATTCAGACCTTCACTCCAAGACCTCGTAGCTTCACGCGTTGTTTAACTTAAACTTGTGCTCTTTCTTTCCTCACCGTGGCTGGTCATTTTCTCTGAATCCTAATTTTAATCTGACGATTTATAGTTTGGACTCTATGTTGCTGCACTTCTTCTGTCACTCAGGAGATGATTCTATAGTTTATCAGCTGCATCTTTCTTGCACCCTTTTGAACAGATTAGCCTTTTCCTGTTGGTCTCTCAAGCATTTCATTTGGTGTCATTGTGATGTTGACGTTTCAACATTAGCTTTAAAGTACTGTGTAGTGTTTGTGAAAGGCATTCGGTTACAGTTGAAGCAGTCGAGTGTTTTGCTTCGGCATCCGTGTTTCTGCTGTATGTCATGGGTGTCAGAGCTCCTCAGGAGCTGTATTAGCTTGTGCGTTCCTGTCATGGTAATGACCCTCCTTTTGTTCCAAAGGTGGAAGTGTACCGTTCCAAATCAGTCGGACATGAGCCCAGCGCGGACGACTCGGCTTCCAGAGGCCAAACACGAGACGTAAATGTCGGAATAGGAGCTGAGATCGGAATGGGCTCAGGCGTTGGCGACACCAACGTCAAAATCCACCTGGAGGTTTTAGAGATCTGCGACAACGAAGAGGCCATGGACAGCGTATCCATCATCTCCAACATCAGCCAGTCCTCCACTCACGCCCGCTCGCCGTCATTGCGTTACTCACGAAAGGAGAACCGATTTGTTTCCTGCGACCTCGGCGAGACGGCGTCGTACTCTCTTCTGATCCCAACCGGTGGGAACCCTGAAGCTGAGATTATCAACATTACCATCCCTGACACTGTGGAAGCGCATCGGCAGAACAGCCGCAGACAGACGGAGGGCAGCTCCGGATACAGGGAAGAGATCCAGCTGCTGAACGAGGCCTACAGGAAGCAAGTGGAGGACACAGAAGACTAACATCCAACTCCTGCACAGCTTTGAGGGATGATGTCAAGTTTAGGACGTCATGTAGGCTTCTAGTACTTTGTTGCCAATTGCTATCAAGTCGTTTCTCTGTTGACAAACATGTGCACAGATAGATCGCGAGTGGTGCTCAAGCTTTAGAAAAATTCCCTTTTATTTGGTGCCCAATTTTTTTCTTAATTTTGAAGGTGCAAGAAAAAAAATTGGCAATGTGGTCCAAATTTCTTTTTGGTATCTGACGTAGCACTTATTTTCTGTGATTCAGTGGCAGCCAGTCATGTGACCGGAAGTCATAGAAATGAATGGGGAGATGTCTTAAATATAAATCCAAATGAACCAATTCAACAACAGCAAAAAGAAGATTTTTATTCATAATTTTTGCTACAGGTGTCTTGAGCACCAGCCACACAAAATGTCTGTGCACGTGTCTGTCTATCAACATCAAAATCAGTTCAGAGTTCAGTTTTCCTGTGTATCTTTTGTCCACTCTTCAGTTCAAATGTCGCTCTTTCCAAAATAGAGATCGACACAACTGAGTTGGAAGAATGCGTCGGAATGTGTGAAGTGCTCCCTGCAGCACATCCTATCTTCCTTCAGTTCTTCCCCAAACTGCTCTCTGGGCGAACAAATACTGATGCAGAGTTGTGGTTTTCTCAACGTTTTGGCTTTGTATTGCATTGACGTGAGGCCTTGACCACTGCCATGAAGCGACTTTGCTTATGTGAGGTCCAGAAGCTTTCTCAATTCAGTACCTCACTACTTTAACAGACTGGACGTGTTTTGCTTATAAAGAAAATGTATTTTAATTCTTCAAACATTCGTAAAAGTTGTGTGATCATGAAAAATAGGTTCATATGAAGAAGAAAGATGCAGTAGTGGAGATATGGTGCCAAAGGTGCGAGAAGGCTGTGAGACAGAGTTGCAGCAGATCTGTTGCCGTGCCAAGACTCAGTGCCATATGGTTCTGTGTCATGAACAGAGGTTTGTAGTGCTGCTAGATGTGAGAAAAGTTGATCACATTTGATCTGGCTTCGGAACAGATGACTCAGAGTTACAGGGAGCCACCACCTGAACGGTGACTCATCACTTGTTTTCAGCATTATCCAGGTTTAAAGAGTCCAGAGCTGCTTGTTTTTCCACGTAGTTTTATTCGGTAAAATACAGATTTCCTCCGGTATTTTTGCAGTAAAATGATAGCTTGATGTCCACAGTGTGTCGGCCTTTAAAGTTAGATCGACAATAGCTCAGTATTTTTGGAGAATTACTCCAGTTAGAGCAAGCTATTTTACTATACTATAGTATAGTGTGTCCATATCCACGTGTGCTGCTTTCCACTTGCATTATTCATGTGTTCTATGGCTGCATAATACATCCAGTGCTCATGATAGTCATTTATTATCTTCAGCAATGCTCACATTCCGCTAGCCATGAAACAAAAGATGTATTCATATTACAAATATATCCTCTTCATTGCCAAGATTTTACATGCAAAATTTATTTTGTGAGGACGTTCTGTTTCATTAAAATTTCGTTCATAGGAACAAACTTCCATAATGATTTAATTCCTTACTATTTCAGTGTTGCTTGCTTCCAAAATGCTTTTAACTTTCCATCACTGGAATGTGCTCATGTGCTACGCTAACAGTTCTACCTGATGCTGTCAGTTATTGCCTTAAGCATCTGTGTTGTTGCATGTCAAGAAAAAAAATTTTTTTTGACTCATCTTTTAAATTCCCTCCCATCTTCCTCCCATCACTTTCCAAATTATCTTTTGGTGTACTTTTTAATTAAAACTCAATGAAAATTTGAGCTAACTACGTTTGTTTAAAGCACTTGAGGGCCATAAAGAACGGCTTGTCGTGACCCCGGTTTCAGTTTGACCTGTGTGGATCAACAGTCCATCAGTTGATCAATACTGCCTCTCTTGATCAGGAGTGAATTGCAGTGTCGCTATTGAATTATTAAACTGAAAGTCACTTAATATAGCTGATAACTGAAGGAAGAAAAGCCAAAAACATTCACATTTTCTTTTACTGTCATACGTGATTTTTCTGACTCAAAAGTGTATTTATCTAAAATTCATTAAATTATTTTCTATGATTCAGTCGCAGCCGGTCATTTGACCAGAAGTCATAGAAATGAATGGCGACATACTTGATTTTTCATTCTAATATACACTGACCCAACATACATACATTGTTTTTTTCCATTTTGAGGACCAGTGGATGAGCCTCTTCATGCTCAGGCTTTGCTTGTGTTGAAGTGGATGTATTTCTACAAAGCCACTGACCTTATCATAGTAATGTATTTTGTATCCCTGCTGTATTTCATCCATGCAAACAAACAGATACTAGCTGTTGCTGTGAAACACACAATTGTATTCTCATTTTATGATCATTCTACTGCAGTTATTTAATAATGTGTTATGTATCTAGTAATTTCACGACAAGATGAGTTGTCACTTTCTATTATGTGTGTGTATCTTACCACAGTGTTTTTTGTCTGGATGATCATTTGTGCAGTTTTGCAAAGACTTTACTTCCAGGCTGTTGAATCATCCGCGGTCAAGACCGTTTCATCATCCCCAACGCCACATTCATGTGAAGGATGTTGTCCTGAGACACTCAGAGATGGTAAGCTGCCTCTGAAAGAAGCGCCTGCTGCTGTGTATGAGAGGACTATCGGAAACATAATGAATGTACGGTGATGGTGCTCACTGTCCTGCTGTTAAATCGAACAGTTTCATCTGTTAATGGAGCCAAAGGTTTTTATCTGCGCGTGGCTTTGACTCCGCAGTCAAGCCGCGTGGAAGTAATGCAGCCATCTGCTTGTTCTCTTTCACACAGCGATCAGCTCTGACATGTCAATAAAGGAAATCATTTGCCTTGTTTGTGTTGATTCAGGTTTTTCGCCAAGCGCATTGGTGATCCGAGTGTGTTTAAAGCCTAGTCAAGCTCAGTGATTTTTGAGGCGATCATGGGGCGACGCTTTGTCACTTAGATGACACTAATGTGGCCGATCTGAAGCAGCCCTGTGGTTTTCATTGTGTTCTGCTGTGATTCTAAACAAGAGGAAATCAGACGCTGAGGTCTCCATTTCGCTCAGTCTTTCCCCCCCCACTCCATATTTTGAATTACTTCGACATTAAAGTTTGAATCTGAACCATTAGGGGTTTGATTTTGAGTCGGCAGGAGCCAAAGTTAGTTAGAGATTGCAGGGATTAAAGTGCAGGTGGGAGGTTTTATTTCCCAATGGGCCACATTATATTTGTATTATTAAAGACAGAGGGAAGAAAAAGAGTCCTATATTTAGCTTACATTATGTGGGTATACATTACAAAAACAAGATGTAATAACACCATGACATTAGATCAGACCTGGGCAAAGTGCGGCCTGGGGGCCAAATGCGGCCCTTTGAAAGTATTTATGTGGCCCTCCCAGAGTCCAACTATAAAATTAACATTGTTGTTGTCATTTTTTTTATTATGATTTAAGTGAAACATAACAGTCTTGTTTGATTATTTTTCTTAATTGTTTGTCTTTTCCGTTGACTGTTTTATTTCTTGTCCCTTAAAACACATCAGAATTGAAAGTAGATTTTGAAATGTGCGAGACACATCTAGAATCTTTAAATGGAATGTGGTTTAAAGAAATTAAAACACAACAAACTGTGCATCTGTGCATTTTAAAAGTGTGGGGTTTGGGTTTGTCGGCCCCTCTCTTGAATTGCCCATCTCTGCATTAGATGCCTCAAATATGTGATTTTTTATGTCAAGATTCTCCATATAATTCATCATTAGAAGGATTTTTAAAAATGTATTCATTTAATTTTCTGAATTTACTGAATTTAAATACTTCCGCTGGTTAAAAAGAAAAATCTATTTAACGTTTCAGTGTGGGGAAGAGCAATGGAGAAGAAAGAAAGAACTAATACCAGAGTGTAATTCAGAATTCAAACATGAATGGATGATAAAAAAAAAGATAATTTTGTCGTTTTGATGTAGGCCACATAAGTACAGTCAATGAACCATGTGTGGATTAAGGTTTGTACCTCAATAACAGAAATCTAGGCAGGTGAAGAAGAGAGTGCAGGTAGGGTGGAGGAGACAGGCATCATCTGTGATGTCATAGTGAGGAGGAGCCTAACTTGTGCGGCACAACCTGATGATCACATCAATACAAAACAACCTCCTGTTTGCTCTTTATTTATTGGTGTATTAGTATTTAATAAGACACGACCTTTTGTACATTCAAGTGGAGATAATCACTTGTTTTGATCAATATAAAACTCACCATTGTGACAAACCATATCTCAAATGCAGGTCGGCTATATAGTCTTGGCAACTCCTGAAAAATTGTGCGTGTTTCCTGGGATGCTATATTTTCTTTTCCTTATTGTCTCCCATCTCCTCCTGTATAAATGATTCAATAGAGTTTGAGTTTGTATGCACCGCAGGTAGCCCTGGGGAGGTGGGGAGAAAAAAAGAATCCATCGTTTGCACCACAGCTGAGCAAAGGAAGAGCAGAGTGAAGTACTCCTTTCCTGTCATACTGTATTATATTTCAACCCTTTCACAGCTCCAAAGCCTCTGCAATTCAAGCTTTCTGCTTATTTCTTTCCAACATCCATATTTCAACGACACATTTTTTTGTTTTTTTCACGCTGCGCTTAAGACGATGAATTTATTATATGCTCAAGCCTCAGCAGAAAATATACTATCTTTTTTCCTTTAATATCTTGATATTCACGGATGACACTAAAACATCATTTAAATCCGCTCATGATGAGTAACGAAAACATATTGTACGAAAAAGCTGTGGCTTGGACGTGTTCCATTGTGTGGTCCAAGACATTCTCACATCTCAGGTTGTGAGATCACAGATTCATCCTCAGCAGACTCTCCATCAAGATGGCGACGCAGCGCCTGTGCAGTTGCTAATGAAAGCTCATTTTAAAGTGATGATGTGCGATATCTCAGGACAGGAACTGAGCCGGAGGCCGATTGTTAGTCTGTCATCTCTCATAAACACATGAGTGACGTCTTCACAGCTGATCTGCTCTCAAGTCTGCCGCCTCAGATCGAAAGCACTAATTGGATTTTAGCTTTTATTTTCACTTTTGAAGCGACAAGTTTGAGTCCTTGCACATTAAAAGCTGAGGTCTTTCACCTGTGTTGAATCTTGTGTTAGAAATGCTTCTAATGCTGAAATGCTTTGGCAGAAAAGAAGGAAACGGTCATTGAAACTTCATTATATTCATTCATTGATGAATTCCTGCTTGAAACTGAAGTCATCAAAAGCAGTTTTTGTACTTTCACCAGCTTCTGATCAGTGTGTTTTATTAAACATACTATTCTCAAATAGAGAGCTCTTCTAATCAGCTCATCCAGAACAACGCTCAGACTTGCTTGTTCCTCGCAGTGTTTGTAGTTCAGCAAAGCAACAGACCCTTGAAGTAATGGAGTCTGGCCATCACAGTGGATCTTTTTCAACCAGCTGTAACCTTTAAGGCCCAGACAACAGGTCACTCCCTTAAGCTCAACAATGGGCTGGTTACAGCAGTCACAGTGACACTGAGGGACTCTGGCTCTGTGTGTTCAAAAACAATTTTAGTTAAAGCCTTTTAATGACGTTTGTCACGTCACTTCTTTGTTGGAGACGTCCTTGATGAAAATCTGCTCCACCATTGCAACCCTTTCTTCTTAACTTGGGATTTGTATTGTGTTGTATTGTTGGAAGAATAAATCAGTTGAAATGAGTCTGATAAATGTAAAATAATGCATTCATGATGAAACAACAACAGCAGGATGAGTGGTAGAATGTATTTTCTCAGAAGTCAGGTGTTAATGTTTTTTGTTTTGTCAGTTCATAGCTTAATCAATTTAAATATCTGTCCAGCTATTATTTAAAATGGTACTTAAACTGCACACTTGCGTGTTGACCTTGTAAAATATTTATAAACCTTGTTGTTTGTGGTTTATTTATTTACTAGTTACTAGTAGTATTGTTTTTATTATTATTTTTATTATTATTATTATTATTATTATTATTATTATTATTATTATTATTATTATTATTATTATTATTATTATTGTTATTATTATGATGTTTTGACCTTGGCAATAAAGCTGATTCTGATGCTGACATCCTTTTAGTAGCCGCTGTCTGAGCAACCAGCCTATTACAGACCGCTACGTCATATTCCTGCGTGCGGCGTCTCTGACGTCTCATTCTGCGACTCGCCGGATGATTGTTTTGACACCCTTTCTGTCAACCTAAAACTATCGAGTTGCGTGTTTTCAACTGAAACTATAGTTAAGCGGTTTGTGCGGCAGTAACTCGAATCATGAGTTCATCTCCGTCTGTCTCGTGACCGGAGTTTGGGAAGCGAATTCTGCTTAGCAGCGTTAGCTAACAAGCACAGCGCTGCTGTTTCACCGCAGAGCGATGAACTATGGATACGGCGGCAGGAGAGGAAGAAGAGGCGGCCGCTGGCACCGGGACGGTAGCAGAGAGCGGTGGGACGGAGGAGGAGGAGGAAGAGGCGGCGGGTCGAGGGGTCACAGCCCCAACTATGACCAGGACCACGAAGGCGGTGGACCCCGGGACCGCCCGCCTCCTCACTTGAAGGGTCGGGCTATTGGTCTGTGGTACGCAAGATACGGAGCCGTGAGAAGGAAACAAGTTGATAGGAGATCGGTACGAAACTCGCCTTGCACTGACATCCAGTCTTAAATCAGCTGTTTAGAGTGCCAATGTATTTATCTTAAACGGACCTTAATTTTATTACCATTAATAGATCACATACACATGAACAGTTTCCCCTGCTCTCAGGGAAAACAGCTTTTTAAGTTTGTGTCTCCCCATCTTGCGATCCAGTGTCATTTTATTCTGCTGTGTAAGCTTATTTCAAGTGTATGTGTGTGTGCAGCGAGCCGTTGTCCAGATGGATGAAGCCAGAGAGCAGCACATTACCAATCTGCTTCACTCTGTCCAAACTGACCAGACTGGTCCTGAGACCAGCGTGAGGCATCCCAGAGCTTCTGGAACTTGGCAAGACGATGGAAGTAGAAGTAGCCATTGGTGAGACTTACTCACTAAAATGTTTCTGTTTTGCGGCTATTGAGAGGCTTCTTAAGCTTAATGAAATATTAAAAATCTGTTTGTTTTTTTTGTGTGCGAAGTTATTTTGATGGTGATTTGCCGGAAAAGAATAAAAGGTCTGAGGATGACGAAGAGGAGGGTGACTTGGTGCATAAGAAAGCTACTCAAAAATCACAACAGTGAGTACGGAGCAGCATAATTTCCTTTTTCTTTTGCCGTAATTTTCATTCATTCCTTTCACAATAGTAACTTTGCTGAGACTGTTGTCAAAGACGAGCCTCCTGATGCATGGGATGAAGACGAACCGCAGGAACAACTGCAACAACAGCAGCCGAAGCAAGAAAAGGACAGGGGCGAGCAAAGGTGGAGAGACAAGGATTTAGACTTTTTATTTCAGGAAGTTGTCCGCGACAATTCGCTGGATGACAGATTACAAGAAGATCTGCAGAAGAAGACATCGGACCCCAAATACATAGATATGCTGGTAAGTATTTAGTAAGTAGTTTGCTCATTGTCAACCATCAGTCAGGAACCTGTGGTGTGAAATTAAGTCCTCAACAGATGTTTTAAATGGAAATGGGTGGAGCATTAATTGAAGATGCCGAATATATACAAGCTATTTAACCAAATTAAGAGTGACTGTTGAGGATTGTTGCAACCTTCTGGGAGGAGTGAAAAATGATCACTTGGAAAAGATGACTTGGTTCATAGAGATGGTTTAAAAACCAGCCGTGAGGAGAAGAAAACTGAAGTCTGAGAATGTACAGTTAATCTTATGTCTTGTTCGTTTCATTCTAGCAATTCAGGGAAAAACTACCTTCATATGGAAAGAAGGAGGTAGGATTTAAAAATAATCTACATCAAACACGATCACTACTTTTTCGCATGTTGAAACCATCCTTTATTTTGTGTCATCAGGAGTTGGTGCAGCTGATCAACTGCAACCGCGTCCTGGTTGTGAGTGGTGAGACGGGTTGTGGAAAGACCACTCAGGTTACTCAGTTCATCCTGGACGATCACATCAGACGTGGTGTGGGTTCTCTGTGCCGGGTGGTTTGCACTCAGCCCCGACGCATTAGCGCCATCTCTGTATGAACCTTTTTTTTCTTCCGCCTGTCTAATCTTTATTATATGTGCTTTCTTTTTTGACATGTTTTTTTCCGCTTTTTGTTTTGGGCTGGTGTCCACGTAGGTAGCGGAACGTGTAGCGGCTGAAAGAGCAGAGAGTGTCGGCAATGGGAATTCTTGTGGATACCAGATCCGTTTGGAATGGTAGGTAGCCTTCTAAATGCCCACATTACCTGTGAGCTATTTGGGAATTAAGAGTGTGTTTAGATTTGGAAATTTGTCAAGACTCGCAGCAGACTCCTGCGCTAAAACTTGTATGTTCATATGGCTATTGTTTCACTCAAATTTTAGAGTTTACTCAGCCAGTCAAAATCCTAACATGTTTCCACAGCCAACAGAGACTATCATCATGCTTTCATTCAGTCAAATAAACAGTTAGCGATTGTCTGCAACAATGCAGCCAGTCAGAGGCTCTTATTTTCTAATTGTGATAGAGATGCTTCTGAATGATTCTTGAACAGTCTGGACTTTTTCACGACTTTGAATCGGAGAAGCTTTTTGAGTTGTTGGCACTTCTATTTCAAGCACTGTTTAACTTGGAGTGCAGGCAAACTTGAGCTGAGGCTGCAACTTTATCTAAGGCGCATACTTTAACGAGAGCAGACTTCGGAACCGATGAACTTTCATATTCTCTTATAAAGGTTTCAGAGGGAATACTTGATGTCTTGAAAATTAGATTATTTGTTTTGCTCTCTCCTGACCCAAGGTGTTTACACCAAGTTTAAAGTGTTTGAAGATCAATGTGAATTATTGTCAGTGGAGCTGGAGATCGATATTTGGACTGAGGCTTGAAAGTTTTTTATTTTCCCCAATATTGTATAAATCTGAGCCATTTCAGGTGAGTACAAATATCTTATCAATCAAGGCTAGATTCTTAGGTATGGCACAGTGGGGTCGTCCACTGAACTAATTTCTGGTTGGATTTAAGTCGATGTTGAATTTGAGGTCTTTTCAGGACTATTGTCCAAAAAAGTGAAGCCAATACCAATGAAACAAGATGAGTACAGTTTGAATGATTTCTGAGGAAAGGCGTTGCACAGACAGTGTCGAAGGGTTGATGAAACAGTGTCCTCATTTTCAATGTCCATTAGATGGCGCTCTTGGTTTGGAACTTATGTGCGGTTTCATTGAATTTGTTTTTTAAGTCCAAACATTTCACAGCAGACAGTGCCATCTGGTGGCCTTTGAAAACCAGGACACTGTGTCATGAAACTTCCTTCAACACCAGGAAACATAATTTTATTTTCCATTTGCCATTTGCACTGTGCAAGGTAATCTGTCTCCCTTTAGTAATGCTTTACTTTTTTGGTTTGTGTCCCATATTTCATTATTTAATACTATGTAATGTATTGCATTAACTGTTTCAATTGTGAGGTATTATGAAGTGTGACTCAAACATATTGCTTGGGAACATGGTTAAATGGGTCAGAAGTCTAGCTCTGTCAACATTTTATGCTCAAGTATTTTTTTTTTTACATCTTTTTTTGTTTAATTAATTATAGTGATTACACATATGTAAAGACTCTTTGTCTCCTTTTCTCTGCAGCCGGTTACCACGGCGACAGGGTTCCATCCTTTATTGTACAACAGGCATTATTCTTCAGTGGCTCCGCTCAGACCCGTGAGTGTCCTTCCCACTTTATATGTTTCTTGCCTCCCCTGCACCGGCGATCGTTCATCCTGACCGTGTTTTTAGGTGACTGCTTTATTGCTTTTATTTCACTCTTCTCCGTGGTTACGTCAAACTCTGCCACACTCTGAGTTATTAAGCACAAACAGACACAACCTTGGTTGACTCATCCCGATGTCTGCTTCATATTTTATTTGCCTTCGGGAACAGGAGTACAGAAGAGGTTCATGCTGTCATCTTGTTTCTTTCACTACTGTTGTCTCTTCTGTGCGTCATGAAGCTACAGTACAGAATCAACCAGGCAAACTGCTGTGTGTCAAGGAATTAAGTTGTTGCTCTTTTAATTTCTATCTTCTGCTGCAGATGCTTATTTTGTTGCCCCAGATATTTCATCTGCTAGCCGAGTCTACTGCTTAAATAAATAATGTGTTGATGCATTCTCTTTAGTTTACTAGTTTGAGACATTTACAGTTTTTTTTCTCCTGTTGCTTTCAGACTTCTGACCAGCGTCAGCCACTTGGTTTTGGATGAAATACACGAAAGAAGCCTGCACTCAGATGTTTTACTGGTGATCGTCAAAGACCTGCTCAAACGCAGAGATGATCTCAAAGTCATTCTTATGAGTGCCACGCTCAATGCTGAGAAGTTCTCCAAGTACTTTGGTAAAAGAGATCTCAGTTCAGGACTTGTTTCAGTAAAGAACTGTTGAGAGTGGGTCAAGGAATAGATTCTTACTCTTTCATCTGGATTCAGGAAGCTTTTGAAAGAATCAGCATGAAAAAACATGGAGGCTTGACTATAAAACAGCATATATTCAGCATTTGTGTTATGTACATCGTTGTGCTTGCAAAGATTTAGGAATAGGGCTGCGCAAAATTGAAAAAAACTGACATTGTGACGGATTTTTCATTGAAATATTTATACAAACTAACAAGAATTCCCACCAGATAACGTGAGTCGTGAGATTTGGAAAGAATTAGTTGCTTTATACTATCAAGTGGATCTCAAAGAAGCCACAAAGCAGGTAAAAAATGACAAAAATATGGGAAATAAATATGAAAAATAAAAATGGCTGTGTAATTCAGTTACTGGCAGATTCAGTTCCCTTTAAGAAACTCTGCTTTTCGATAATCGTTTTTGTCATTGTTATTTTTACTACTAGCTGTAAAAACAAAGTACTCATGTACTCATGATCATTCAGGTTATTTATGAGATGTATGATTGATGAAACGTCAGGCAAAATAGTTCCATATCATCAGTGTCGCGCAATGACAAAACCTCCACGGAGAAAAGAGATATGTAGATGAAGCGAAATAAAAGTTGAGAAGTCCGGAAAAAGCGCTGCCCTGCAATGTCGCCATCACTCAAGCACACATTGCGATAATGATATTTTAACCAACTATCGTGTAAAAAAATATATAATAATAATAACCAAAAGCTACTTCTAATAAATGACTCTAACCTCGTGAATTTGTTCAACCTAACCTAAATCTGATCATTCACTCATGGTTTGGCCATTGCTATTCATGTATACATCAGGAAATGGTTGCGATGACTGTTTGTTTTTTGTTTCCTCAGACAAGTGTCCCATGATTCACATCCCTGGCTTGACTTTCCCAGTGGAAGAGTTCTTGCTCGAGGATGTGGTGGAGATGCTACGGTACGACAGCGATCTGTCGATGGAGCTGCCGCCACTTCAGACTTTATTTATTGTTATTACAAATCACAGGTGTTGGCAGTGACATTTCCTCTCTTCCAGGTATCATCCGAAAAATCAAAACACTCGCCCCTCATGGAAGAAAGGCTTTTGCCATGGGCGAAACTCCCGACCTGAAAAGGAGGCGACGGAGGCTGAATACAAAGAGAGCTGGCCGTGTTACACACGAACACTTCAGGGCCGGTGAGTTGGTGGAAACAGCAGGGAGCCTGAATTGACTTGATAGCTGCCACTTAGATGGCGTGTCAAATTGACCTCTTTGAAGGAGCCGTCAGGGGTTTCAGAGACACTCCACTAATGGTTTTTGGATGGGGTGAGATGCAGTGAAATTCTGCATACTGTCTAAATGAATCCTGTGAAGGCTGAGTGGGAAGCTTTTATGTTTCCCATATGTGAGCCCAGTTCTTAGCCCTTGAACAGAGTGCTGAAGTAAAAGCTTTGTTCTCCAATCAGAGTCAGATAAAGGTCGGAAAGTCTTTTTTTATCTCGATATAAATTCATCTTTTTATCTAGCTATAACAATAAGCTAAGTTTGGTGACCTTATTGTCGTGTTTACCGTTTTCCAAATTAGGTTTTATTTTATTTAGGGGTGGGATTTGATTGAAAATATGAATCTAATTATTAGATATTATTCGTAATTATTTAATCTCAATTAATCGCAGTTTAATGGTATAAGAATATTTGCCACAAGAAGCCACATTTTTCAATTGGAATGAATTTGGTATATTACTGAATCAAATGTTGGACCCATACAGACATTTAAACAACAAAATATTTTGCATCAGTTTGACTACAGCACAATAAATCACGACGGTGGCCATATTCAAGTTTTTATATCACCTTATTTAAACTAAAGCTCTTTTGATGTCTTGAAAATATTTGTCTTAAAATGAAACTTGCCCCCTCTTGGAATTATTTCGACAGACGTTGAGTTTCAATACTGGTGCTTTTATTGTGTGTTTGCACCGTAAAAACTGCAGAATAATAAACTGAAAAGCACATGCATATTACATGACGCATTCATCCAATCTACATACTATACGCACATGTGTTCGAACAATTGTACCTCATTTCGCCTTCCTAGAGCGCTCAATAAAACAGTTGTCGCGGCTGCTCTCCTTTGCTTGTCACTCCAAAATCGTCCCACAGACAAGTGGTTGATCAACTGCCAGAACATGCATCTCTCTCTATACATCAGGAACAACGTGTGTTGAGTATCTCCGCACGAGCAGTCACACATGCGCAGGATATTGTTCTTGCATCGGCAACAGAGCAATTACAAAATAAAAGCATGTCCAAATAGCGTTACATAAAGTAAGAAGTGCACAATTGAATGAACAATGAAACTACAAAACAAAACAAAAAAAGCAGTACAAACTGCCTCACATTACACCCCTATAAGTCCAAGTAGTATTCTCAGCGGATTCCTCCATGTTTGTTTGAGAGCAAACTGTTCAATTAAATTAAATTAAAATGCTTAAATATTTTAACACATTTTTTTGTTCCCACTACTAATTTTAAAGTGACAGATTACTGAAACGTCCTTGTGGGCAGGAGCCGGAGTGAAAAGGATTCTTCTGTCCGGCAAAGAAAGCTGATTTTGTTTAGCGCCTGAAAGATTGCCACCAAGGTCACGCAGAACTCGCTCATGAACCGCTTGATTCGGGTTTTCATCCCGGCTGAAATGCGTAAAATGACATTTTCATCAGTTGATCTGGCAGCGGTGAACAACGCTCAGTAGTCTCATCACATCCACAAGTCCCTACTCTAGTGACTGAAATGAGCTCATTAACCACCTGTCAATCACACATCGGAGACGGCGCAATGATAAAGAGAACCTGTTTTCAAACTGCGCATAAATATTCGTCATCGCATGATCGATATATGTCACTGTTTTGTTTTGTCTGGGAAGTGATTTTCTTGCTCCCTTCTTCCCTCAGATACTCTGACAGCACCATCGCCGCGTTGGAGGTTTTGGACAGCGACGAAAAGATCGACTTGGAGCTAATCCTGGCGCTGATCCGACACATTGCGCAAAATGAAGACGTGAGTGTTTTGGTTTAGCGAAACAGAGTAAACTTGTAATTTATTCTTGTCCTCCTGCTGAGGCTGATTTTGTGGACTGACTATAAACCAACAAAGGGATGAAAGGTAGATGGTATTTCGGAGCGGAGCAGATGGGAAGATCAGGCAAGAGCGCGTCCAAATGCTGAGTGACATATCACACAATATGACTGCGGATATATATCAGCAGATTTGTGCTAATGAGTGAGGGAACAGATGCTCATTTACATTTCATAACCAAAATTCGACAAGTCTTCTCAATTTCTTCATGATGAATGCTCTGACATGTAGACATGTTTTCTCTGTTTTGAAACATTTAGACTAACTTTAGACACATGTATTGGACGGGACTGAACAATGGAGAGTTTCAGGGAGGAGAGACGAACTCGAACTGACAGAATAATTAGTGTTGTGTATCAGGTCATTCCTCCATTGGACACGGCAGTTCTGAGCCTGCAAATCAGCGCCTTGGCTCCGATGTCTTTCAGCATTTTCCTGCTGTTGTACTGCAAGTTCCTTTTCCTCCATCTGTCCCTGTTTCGGCTGCGTTCTCCAGTAAATGATTTTACACTGGTTGATAATATAACGCACAGATGGGCGAGCACGTCGAGGAAGGCTTGCCGCGCGAGCCAGGTCTGCAGCGCTAACTCCATGGCTACAGTTATTTCTGCATTAATGATAGACGCTGCCGGTGTATGTGCGAGGAGTCGGCACGCTGCCGGCAGTTCATCCTTGCTACCTAACACTGGCTAACAGGGGATTCAGCTATAAATAAATAGCTAAAGTCAACACCCCGATGTTCACTATCCAATAGGTGATAATTACCTTTCATCTCATGTTCAAATTGCAGGCAGGACTTTGTTGTTTTCAAGCAGCTGGGAAGCCTCAAGGCGACACGTTTTATAAATTGCTGAATTTGTTTCTCTGCTTTTGTGCCTGTAAATGAATAGTTGTCAGAGAACAGGCTTGATCTTTGGCTCCCTTATTCGCTGAAACACTGTGTTTGGTT
The DNA here is from genome assembly GCF_027744825.2 of Synchiropus splendidus. Taxonomy (NCBI): domain Eukaryota; kingdom Metazoa; phylum Chordata; class Actinopteri; order Syngnathiformes; family Callionymidae; genus Synchiropus; species Synchiropus splendidus. The sequence continues at coordinate 18,925,631 of NC_071341.1, read as the reverse complement.
TTTATGCGTCTGACAGGAGGGAGCCATTTTGGTCTTCCTGCCAGGTTGGGACAACATTAGCAGCCTTCATGACCTGCTCATGGCTCAGCAGATGTTTCGCTCAGGTAAACAACACCACACTGAGATTGGTCGTAAAGGAGCATGATGGAGAATAGCAAGCATTTAATGACTGTTTATTTTGAATCTCCTCTAATTGATATGATGTTTATTTGTACATATTTCAGACATTATTATTATTGCTATTGTTATGTTATTATTATTATTGCTATTGTTATGTTATTATTACTATTGCTATTGTTATGCTATTATTATTATTGTTATTATTATTATTATTCAAACTTTAGCTTTGGAACGTGTATTAGCAATTTATTGGCCTGTAATTAATCATAATAAAGCAATTATTTGCTTCTTGTTACGCCTGACTGTAGTTCACCCCAGAACAGTCACTGAAAACACAACACCATAGTTACTGATGATTGTCTTAATAATAGTTTTATATATGTTCACCAAGTGTGACCTATTGTTAGGATTGTGATGGTTGTTATTAGATGATTCCAGGATTTCATGACCTTGCAATTTTAATATCTATGTAAATGTTAATGGGCGTATCCCTGACAAAATGTTTTTCTGCTTGTTTGTCTTTCTAATTAAACCTGATTTATTAAGGATGATCGCAAATTGAAAATGGATTGAATTCGATTTTAATTCCTAACTTTGCTCTGGTCGTTACATTGTTTTATTTCTGGTACGTCTCCTCAGCAAGAAAAGCCAGTGCCTCAAATTAAAATGCAGGAATCAAATTGTGTTTTATGCAAATTTGAAAGTTCCGTCAAGTTCTGTCTCATTAGTTTGACATGGAAGCGTTATATAACTACAATTTTACGGATAAACCTGATGAATTGGCGAAGAGAGTATGTCAAGTGTGAGCAATTGTAATGCGCTATTTGGACTTCTTTGTTTGCAAATGTTTCTTAATGCAATTCTGCCTGGCTTTTGTGTTTTAGATCGGTTTGTCATCATCCCTCTGCACTCCCTGATGCCTACTGTCAACCAGACGCAGGTCAGAATTTCTGTCTCTGGAACCGTCTGCTGAAAAATGCGTGGAAACTTATAGAAAAAAAAAAATCCCTTTGCACTTGCAGGTGTTCAAGAGGCCTCCACCTGGAGTTCGAAAGATTGTTATCGCCACTAATATTGCTGAAACCAGGTACGCTTCTCCAGGAAGGGTTTTAAATGCATTTGAAATAGTTGATGTATGCACGTGCATCTTGGGGAAATGAACCATTTTAATGTATTCACATGGCATCCCACATCCAGTCCAAAAGCTGCTTGTGGTTTCCATTTCATTTCCAAATATAGACTCTCTAAACCTCACAAAGAGTTTGATTTTATTTTAACACTGTTTGTGTGTGGAGTGAGTTTTTGATGGGCTGCTTTGATGTTTTTATCCTTCATGATGAAAACTTTTTTTTTTCTTCCCCCCCCTTTCCTCGCAGCATCACGATAGATGATGTCGTTTTCGTGATTGACGGAGGGAAAATTAAAGAAACCCACTTCGACACCAGCAATAACATCAGCACCATGGCGGCGGAGTGGGTGAGCCTGGCCAATGCCAAACAGAGGAAAGGTCGCGCCGGCAGGTGTGTGGATAATCTCACTTGGTTTTTGTCCTCGTGAAAGCCCGCCACAGCTCCCCCTCCCTGTTTTCCCTTCTGTCACTTCTACCCTGTTTTCCGGTCTGTGACTTGAGAAGTCTGTTTCTTTGGCTAGCTCCGACATCAAAGTAGACCCAGGCCCAATTAGCAAGAGCTGCTTACAGACTGCCGCTGCAGTTCAGTGAATCAAAATGTTCCTTTTTTTTTCCTCCAGACTAACACTACTTTCTATTCTTCTCGCATATAAATTCAAAGAGTGAGTCCAGGGAAGTGCTACCATCTGTACAACGGCCTGCGGGCGAGCCTGCTGAACGCTTATCAGTTACCTGAGATCATGAGGACGCCGCTGGAGGAGCTGTGCCTGCAAATCAAGGTGCCTGATCAGATGCGCTCGCAACTGTGCCTGAGTGGATATAATGACACGATTACTGTGAATGACTTGTGTGGATGCTCAAGGGATGGTTGGGGGTGGGGGGGTGTTGAACTACGGGGGTGTTGAATTGCTGGCGGTCTCTTGAGGGTGGTCCTCGTGAGCTGACTCACAGCCCTTAATCCATCACGGTCCCTGTTTTTGCATGGGAGTAACCGCCTCCAACCAGCCAAACACTGATGATAATATTACTACTAATATTATACTAGAATCCTTCATAGGTGGGATTTCTTTTCTAGAGCTCAAACTCATGCAGTGATTGTTCTGGTCCCTTCATTATACTAGCTGAAGATCAAGTTTATTTATATTGCACCTGTCCAGGGCAGGTTGCTGAGCAACGTGCTTTACATTAACACTGAAAACACTTCCAATCTCAGGAAACACCACACAGATGAGGACAGGATTTAAACACGCAGTGATAAAGCCTGACACATTAAAAAAAGACATTTGTTGCTGTGGTGTCTGGAGGGAGACTGTTCAAGAGTCAGAGAGCAGCTCTGGAGGAGACAGTGTGGGTCTGGCTGTTGAGTACATGTGGAGCAGGTCGTCCATTGTGACGGGGCCAGTCCATGAAGACGTTTGCATTCTGCATTCTGAAAGTGACAGGAAGCCGCTCAGTTGTCCACCATGTGGACACTTGTGAAAGGGTGGAGACACATTAGTGTATCTATCAGTGTGCAACAGTCAGGATAGGTTGCAGTGAGTAAATGCTGTTTCAGGAACGTTTCGTGATAATTCATGTTGTTTTTTGTATTTAGTCGATTCTACTCAGGAATTGAATTATTATTATTATTATTATTATTATTATTATTATTATTATTAACAATAATATTAATAAATCTATATTATTATTATTTTATATTTGTATTATATTATATATTATATTATATTATAGCAGTGGCAGTAGTTGTTGTATTTTTGTAAGCTGCCATTTTACTTCTTATTTTAGTCACATTATATATATTTTTCAGTCAGTCAAGGCGTTTTCATGGTATTTTATTCTTATTTTATTTATTCAGAACTGTTTTCGTCTTTAAATGCAGACTATCCACCAGTTCCCTGAAGAAATATCGGACACTTTAAAAGACAGAAAGGGGTTCAGGCTGCATTTTTTTGGCAAAATGAAATCAGGAAATGCAATTGATTTTTTTGGGGGGTGGATTAAAAAAAACAAAACAAAAAAAGTTTTTTAAATTGAAATACAGACTATATTTGGTCACCAGAATTAAAAATCACAGATACATGGAAAGCACCTGGACAGAAATTTCTAAAAAAAAAAGAAAAAAAAAAAGATTTATATATATATTATATAATAATCATTCATATTTATACAAAATAATAATTTCTTTTGAATTCTGTTGCTTGACACACAAAAAAACAAAATATTGCTGGTGTTAAGACAAGAATTATTTCTGAAGAATCCTTCATTAATTGTGCAATTTTCCACAAAAATACGTGCCTGTCTTTCTATACATCTTGTGCTCTGTATTTAAAGGTCGACAGTTAAGAGAGTTTCTCTGTCAAACTGTCATCTCTATTATTGGCTTCGTCAAAACGGGTAGAAAAACATGAAATGAACTGTGTGAAGTTGTTAACAACAGCACAGGGAGCGACTTCCTTCGGCTCTTTGTGTTTGCTCAAAGGCTGTGTTAAATATCTGTCCATGTTTTCTCTCCAGGTACTGAAACTTGGCTTCATAGCACAGTTCCTGAGCAAAGCCCTCGATCCTCCGACCGAGGAGGCCGTCAACCTCGCCATCAAGAACCTCACTGATCTGGTGAGTGGGATCAGCATTTTGTGGCTCAAGTCTTGAGTCAGATGAGTCGTTTGACTTTGTTTTCCCCAGCTTCCTACACGCCGCCTCTGTAGCTGTGAATATTGAATCATGAGAGCTGATGATGGCGATCATTAAGAACTGTTGAAAGCAACAGCTGTAACAGAAAAAAACAACTTGTTTTGGTTTACCATTTCCTCCCAACAGACAACATACATTTGTGACAATTAGTTGCTCCGTCTGTCATTTTGAAGCCTGCAAATCTCTTTCATCACTAGAAAGTATCGCATATTTCTTTGTTACAAAGTGAACTCCTCTAAAGTTGTCATCTGTTTTGTGAGTTGTTTTGCATTTTAGATAGTGTTGTTGTTGAATGGTGAAGCAGCTTGCTTCACTGCTTTCGATGACTCGGCGTGTATTGTGTGGTAGAATGCCCTGGATAGTTGCGAGGAGCTCACTGCGCTCGGCGTCCATCTGGCTCGCCTGCCTGTGGAGCCTCACATTGGAAAGCTCATCCTGTTCGGAGCGCTGCTGGGCTGCCTGGACCCCGTGCTCACCATTGCCGCCTCGCTCAGCTTCAAAGACCCCTTCTTTATCCCCCTGGTAGGGCGGCGCCACCACGAGCGCTTGTTCATTCTTATCACACTTGGTTCAACTCTGAAGACTCTTTCACACGTCTGTCAAGGGCAAGGAGAAGCTGGCCGACAAGCGGAAGAAGACTTTATCCAACAACTCCAAGAGTGACCACCTCGCCGTTTTCAATGCCTTCCAGGTAGCTTTTCCCACTTCCCTGCTCCGTCAATTGTTCATCACTTACGCATGAGGTGTTGGTGTCTCAGGGCTGGGAAGAAGCCAAACATCGTGGCGCCAGGTGCGAGAGAGAGTTCTGTTGGGACAACTTCCTGTCTGCTAATACTCTCAAGGTATGGAAGGATTTAGGGTGCTTTCACACTGCAGGTTCTGTCTCGACACAGAGCGCTTTCGGCTCAGAAGGTCGAGATGTGAACACAAGCGAGTCAGGTTTTAGCATCAGACTTGATCCCAACTGGAGACCAGAACTTTATCTCGGGAAACTCTCAGCAGGGGGTGACCTTCTCGCCTCAGGCGACTTCTCCAACTCCCAGAACACTGAGGTGTGCAGCCGGGAGCTGCGAGAAGCTCAGGAGCGCAGCGCAGGGCGGCGGTCCGGGACATGCGATGTGTGCGGATGTTTGATAACTCATATGTTTTCAGCTTTATTAGGCTGATAAACATCTGATTTTATTGACAGACAGATTGTCTTAAATGAATAATGCTGCGCTCTGCATGAGGAGGACTGCCAGGAGGAAAGCCGCAGCTTCATTTTCCCCAAGTTTCTGAAGATCACCAGAATATTCATCGATCATTTCTGACGTCTGGATCTGTACATAACTGACTAAAACCTCCTCGATCGTCAGCAATCTCACTCACTGTGTTCAACGTGTTGTGAGAGCAGCGTGGATCAATCAAGACGCTCCGTATTACGCAGCTTGTTTCCTTATGAAACAAACGTGACAAGACTTTTTCATGTTTAGGCGGTCAACCCGGTCACAAACCAGCTATTTTGCGCAGACCGCCACCAGCTGAGCAGGAAAAAAAGGACATGACCTGAGGCGCAGAGGTGCAAGGCTGCACAGCAGGAGGCGAATCGAACTCAGGTCACCCGAGACAGAACCCGCAGTGTGAAAAGACCCTCAGTTACACTTTTGTGCTGGAACCAGTTTTCACATGGGATTGAACGTCTGTTCGGTCAGATGCTGCAAAACATGAAGGGCCAGTTTGCAGAGCACCTGATGCACGTCGGCTTTGTTGGCAGCAAAGACCCCAAAGACCCCAAATCGAATGTCAATTCAGGTTTGTTGGTTTTCTTTTTGACTCTGACAAAGTAATTACTCTCCTTTAAAGGCTGCTTGACAATGTGACTGTTTAATTTGGCTCTGAAACTTAGTGTCAAACGTGACTCTTCAAAAGGCACCGAGCCAAATCTAAAATGAAGTGGGAAGCACTCGGATCTCAATCACTCAATCTGTGTGTCACTCAACCCTCCGCTTGTTGGGTAGTTCTAAAATGCTTTCTGAAGATACCGTCAGAATCATCCAGCTAGGAGGAAGTTAGTTTTTTTAAACTGACTTGAATGGCTTTTATCAGACTCATTTCTATATAATCGAACTTTGTTGATTTTTGAAGACTAAAATTCAACCTCTAGGTTGTTACACAGTTATAATAATGTAACATAAAAATATCAAAAGAAAATATTACTCAGTGTAAATTCCGGACTATAGAGCGCACCAGAATATTGACATTACGTTTTCACCCGTGTGTCCGAGGTTCCCGACACCACAGTCGGTCTCAGCTGCTGTTATGTCACAGGATTGATGTGAGGAGGCTCAGTATTTTGGCAGCATGACAGCAGCATAAACATCCATATATCAGCCCCAACATTGTATAAGCTGCAGGGTTAAAACAGTGGCAGTTTATAGTCTGGAAATTGCGGTACAGTTTATCAGTCTATCAAATGAAATGCTCAGTATTATTGTCAAAATGCGAACTTATCGTAAGTTATCCAAAAAGTGTATTTTAGAAGTATTCATTTTGCTTTTAAAGGTAAAAATATATTTCATGAAAATGGCCCAAGAGTTGCATTTGTCGACGACTAGACTGTTAACTGGCAGTGATGGTTGCGTCTCTTCTTCACAACACAATGTGTTTTCTCTCTCTCTCTCTCTCTCTCTCTTGCTCTGCCTCCGTCTCTCTCTCGGTCTCTCTCTCTCTCACTGATTGCGCTCCTCAGACAACCAGAAGCTGATTAAAGCGGTGATTGTGGCCGGGCTGTATCCGAAGGTCGCCATGATTCGCAAGTCTTACAGCAAGAAGAGGCCGGGGTGAGTCGCTGTGACACGGAGGACAAGTGGGCCGAGAAGTGGCGCGTTGCTCTTGTTGATCTGCAGAAATGAGACAGCGCCACTCACCACGTACTTGGGTGGTGGGCTGGCTGGACGAGGCCAGGGTCTGAGGCCGCAGCTGAGCAGCATGAAGAGCAGTGGCCCTTGATCAGAGTGGGATCAGTGCAGTCACCGTCACGTTGCCTGCGGGCATGTGTGGCAGCAGAGACAGTGACCTGTGTGTGTGCAGGCGACGCGGCTCTCCTCACCGATGGTTTCTCACTTGTTTCTGAGTGAAGCTGAAAGTTTTCTCTGGAGTTGATGTGAAGTTTGAAGCTTGGGGGATTTGGGTTGTTGGAGGACGACATGATTCTGAGCTGCAGACGTGCAGCCAGGCAGAGATACAACTTAGTCTGGGGAGAGTTGTGAAAGCAGAGCTGCTGACTGGGTTTCAAAGTAGCCTGGATCCCACCCAGGTTCTCTCTCCCTCGAGCACGACGTCGACTGTCATGTACTTCTGTTAAGACGTGATATTAGACTGCTCACTCGGGAAGCTCTCGCTGCTGTCAACACAACAGTGCGCACACTTGCTGTCGACCGCTCCTCCCCAGGTGGCTCGCTCTCCACCTGCCCTACCCTCCTTGATCATTGCAGCCTGATGACACCCTGGCTTTAACCTAAGTTGGGCAAGTTACTTCAAGTTAGTAACTTAGTTACCTTGTTCGAAAGTAACTTTGTTACTTCAAGTTACTCATTACTTTCAAAGTAACTAGTTACGAGCGAAAGCAACTTTTTAAAAACGGTTTATTATAGCGCAGCTTAAAGCTAAAAATGCTTTAAGGCGTTTCCATTATTTTGTCCAACCCCTGTATTAGCCCGAACCCACTTCAAGTGCATTGCAAAGTCGCCACTTAGTGACTTAAAGGTGCAATGGCAGTGTGAGTGCAAATGAAAGACAATATTGAAACGTTTGATCGGCATATTTATTATCTTCATTTAGATCAGAAACTATACTTTTAGCAGTGCACAAAAATCAACTCTTTTACAGAACACTTAGTGTTAAGATAGGCAGCATGTCTTCCACAACATACCTCGCTACTAGTGTGGTCAACTGCTTCTGAGATCAAGGCTGTGCAACAGGCGTCTGAAGTCAAGCTGCTGCTGTTTGGCTGCAGTGGCTTCTCCTGTGGCGTCAGACCAGCGAAACTCAGCAGCATCGGCTTCGGGCTCTTTTTCCACGAGCTTGGTCGATCGACGTGTGCACTTTCGCCAGATTGGAGTTGCTCCTTTTGGACGTGCGTAGTGCTTTCGAACCTCCACATAGCTTCTGTCTGGTCTCTCCCAGCTCAACTGGAAAAATAATGAGAATATTGGACCGATTGCGGCCATTATTTTTTTCACCTAACCGGTTTATGTGTTTATTACAGAAGATAACGTAGTTCCTATAACGTGTTCCTTAATAACGCGTTCCTCAATAACGCCCTCTGTTTCAGCGTAAAGGTCTACACCCAGGCCGACGGGAAGGTGGCCATACACCCCAAGTCAGTCAACTACGAGGAGACGGAGTTCAACTACACGTGGCTCATCTACCACCTGAAGATGAGGACCACCAGCGTGAGTAATAATCCCGAGGAGCATGACGCGGCGCACGCCTGGTTACACGCTCCGGCGGCGGAAAGGTCGGCAGCGGCTTTACACCAGATGAATATTTGATGAAAGAGCTTCTTCCTTTCAACTCACTCAAAGGCGCACGTGCTTCAAAGAAACGGCACGCGAGGTCGTGGGGACTGAAGGGTCAGTGCGACAGGCCTCTGGCGGCGTCGCTCACTTCTGAAAATGAGGACGTTTCCTCTCAATGCCGCACTGATAATTGCAGGGAAAATGGTGTGAAGGGGTTTCGTCATCGTCGGCTCAGATTGTGTCAGCTCTCCTCTCCACAATGGCCCCTATTCTGCTTTACCATGAAAGCGAGCGTGTGATGTTGGAGGTCATGGGATAAAAGCCGGAGCCCCAGTGGAGGAGCGAGAGAGACGCAGCCGATAGATGACGCGTCCGCGCTGACGCAACAGCTGCCCGTCCGTTACATGATGCATCGATTCATCGCGCAGAAGTGGACGTCTGCTTTCATCTCCGTTCACCTTTCTCTCATTTGAACGATACTTCACTTTGTGCTGTTGGTTCTATCTCCCGCTCGAGTTGCTGAGTCGCTCAGTATTCAAGAGGAGGTTGTTGCCAAAAATAACCGACTTGATTCGGTTAAATAGGAAGGCAGCAGAGGTGGTTTCTTTTATGACACTGTTTCCAGATGCGTAGTCGCGTCATGCATTTCAAATAACACCTTCAGAGAACCAGAACTTGGTGCACACGTCACTGAGTTGGGATTTTGCTTATCTTAGAAGGTTAGTAGAGGAGTTTTGTTTCACATTTCTGAGTGCGAGTTTCATGCAAACTCATGCTGTTGCAGTCAGCGAAAGTGAGACCAGTCGGCTGCTCAGTCCTTCCACACCAGCTAAACAGGTCGCACTCAATTCATTGGCTGAAAACTGAAAAATAAAAAGGCCAAAAAGGGATAATAGTTTGACGTATGTCTCTTTGCTTATTAATAAGTTTGATGGAGTGATGAAGTTGAAAAATCAAGTTTTTTTTTTTTTTATTTGGAGTCTTGCATCAGCACCTCTGTGGAAGCAGCGAGTCAGATAAGCGAGAGTCAGTGCGAGCAGGGTGACACTTCCTCTGGCACTGAAACACATTCCAGGCCGACAACTGCTCCTAATGGAACACTTCGAGTGGAAATATCTGTCAGAAATTTCGGCTGGTGCGGGAGCGTGTGAGCGACCTCTGCCTGTGCCTCTCTCCAGATCTTCCTCTACGACTGCACGGAAGTGTCGCCGTTCTCGCTGCTCTTCTTCGGCGGCGACATCAGCATCCAGAAGGACGAGGACCAGGAAACCATCGCGGTGGACAAGTGGATCGTTTTCCGCTCTCCTGCTCGCATCGCCCACCTGGTGAAGGTTAGCACAGATCTGATTTGCAGCCGATATTTCAGAAGTGGAGTTCAGTGCCGAGCTCCAGGGGTGTGAATGATGTCGACACCTACCTCCGACGAGAAGCGCTTGATTTGATGGACGTATTCACACGGGTCTCTCTTTCTTTTCCCAGAGTTTGAAGCGAGAGTTGGATTCTCTGCTGGAAGATAAAATATGTAACCCGGCTCCTGTGGACTGGCAGAACCGTGAGTCCAAAGACTGCGCTGTGATCAGCGCCATCATAGACCTCATCACCACCCAGGAGAGACCAGCGGGGAGCCAGGCTGCCAACACTCGTGCCCCTCAAAGCTGCCAGTCATTCGGTCGTAGCTCGCACCACAGGAACTTTGATGAGGACGACGATGAGGACGAAGATTAAAGCGGAACATGGACAGTTCACCGGGACCTTCTTCACACACTTGAATGACTTCTGTTTCTCCACGTTTTTGCCGACTGCGTTCCCAAGTTTCCTTTTCTTCCCTCCTGTTTTTTTACATTTTGCTCCTGGTTAAATGGATAAATAAAGGTGAAGAGCAATACAATAAGTCTGTGGTCACTGTTTAGGTTTTGTTCAGACACACATTCCCGTCCAGGACTTCCTGGTGTCCATTTCAGAAAGGTGCTTAAATGAAAAGCCAGAATTGAATTTCATGAAGCAGGATCAACCATCCTCTGTGTTAGTTACCAGGGCAACACAGGCCATGAACCTAAACTCCTGGGGAGCAGGTTTACCAGAGCGAAACACTTGAGTTACCCAGGCTGAAGCGCATATAACACAACGCAGAAATCCCAGTCTGGAGAGGAGGATTATCACCCGATAGCCTGATGGGAACCTGGATGTGAAGCGTGACTTCCAGAAAGCACCATTTTAAATACTCTGATCTTGTCTCACACGCGGCACGCAGAGGGGGCGGGACAAAGACGGACCGACCAATAGGAAACGGACTAAATAGTCGAGCTGTCACTGGACGATCTTCTCATCGGTGAGGACTTTTGCCGCCATCAAACACGGGCTGTTCGCGACTCGACTTCGACTTTGGTTCTGAACCGTTAACCCCTGTTCTGAAACCGAAAACTCTGAGTTGGTCCAGAGTTGGATAACCGACCTTTGGTGAACCGCAACTTTCCCAGTTGTTTTTTCACAAACTCAGACTCTTCCAATCTCTTCAATTGCTCTTCCAGGTAATGAAGCCTTTAATGTGATCAAAATATATTTAGCTACTGAGTTCTCTGCATCTCTGTTTCTGGATATACACACCATTTTACATATTTACACTTTACAGTCATTGAAAAAAAAAAATCATTTCTCACCGAGTCGCAAAGCAAATTCTCCCTGAGCTCAAATTTCATAAACCGCCCTCGCGACCGTCACCGCGTTCCGATGCCGCGGTCTGTCAGATGACGCCCTCCCATCCAAGTGGTGGCACTGAAGCGATGACTCGGCCCTGGTGTTGACCAGGTCTCTTCCGGAAACACCTTCAGGAAACACCTTGTTTTAAGCTTCCGTGAAATATATTCTGGCCCTCGGTCTTGAGCCCCGTGGCTGAGGATGAGGTAGGAAATACATTTGGCTGTTCTGATTTTTTAAAAAGTAGCTTAATTCATCAATTGAATCGACATATTTACAAAAAAAGTGCCTTGAAATGCTGCGTCCAGAGCTTCAGATGTTCTTCTGACTGAAGCTCCTGGATCAAACTGTGTTCAGATTCTTTCAAAATGTCGCTCCTTCTCCACCCAGACAGATCATTGTTAAAGTGCATCATCATCCGCATCAAAGTCATTGTTCACCGCTACAATTGAAAGACTAATTTGGGGTGTAGAAGAGACGTTTGGCTGCGAAGTTCTCAGCGGGTTTCGTTGGCGTGTCGTGTGTGAGCTGAGCCTTCACAGCGGCGAACACCGGCGCTCAGCCCTGGGGTCGACAGCGGCAGGTCACTGCCGTGTCAAGTGGCTCCCGCTCACACGTTGGTCTCCAGGCCCTGCAGGCGGTCCATCCTCTGCATGTTGCGCTCGATGGTGGCTTGACACGTGATGGGCTCCGCACACTCGGCCAGGAACCATCCTCGCTCTCCGTCGCGCAGCCGCTCGCCCTCCAGCCAACCTGGCCAACACAAACAAGGGAATCTGATGAAGTGTGGGACTGGTCCTTGACATTTCCACCGCACCTCCATGTTGGCTTGTGAGATGAGAAGCGGTTGTCATGGTAACCCAGGCGGACAGAGTCGCCACGCTGACAGGAGACTTGGGCACTGAGAACTGTGTTCTGAAGCTCCAGATCCAGGCCACGTTTCATCTGGTTTTTATGACTTTTATAGCCCGTCACCTCTCAACCAAACTGCTAAATAGTTGACTAGACTTTGGTGTGAGAATCATGCAACACCATTATAACCGGATTGTACGACAGAGTATCGTCCAGATAAATATATTCAATATTATATACTCATGAATAATTCAGTAGATGATTTTTTTATAATTTATCACAAAAAATATAGGATATTTCAGAAAAATAAGTTTAAAATCTGGTATGCAAGTTTCCGTCAAAATAATAATAAAAATATTACAAAAAATAAGCGTTAATTTCAAAGATTTTAGAAGTAAAATGTATTGAAACTCCCAAATATTGACTCAATGTTTTCAACTAGGCAACAACTTTTTTTCAAATGCTTTTGTTAAATTGATCTAAAGAGGGGAAAAGGACAAAAAAAATGTGACAAAATCAGCATCACAGTTTCATGTAATTTTTTTAGTATATTAATCTTAAGTTAATGATATTTAATCATTTGTGGGTTTTTTTCATTGTTTTTTATTTTAAATGAAAACAAGCAACACAAAAACTAAATTATGAAAAATATAAAACAAAATAATGCTAACAAATAATATTACAAATAATGAAGAACATTTTGAAATTCTAAAAAAACACAATATTAACATTAATACAGTTATTATGAAATGGTCTCTTATTTTTATTGATTCCTTTTATCAAACGTTTTTTAATCAATATTTCGACCGACAAAAACAAACGTTTTTTGGTTTTACAGTCATTTGTATTGGGGTGCAATTGTTACGTTTGTTTGAAAAAAAAAAGGTGGGGGGTGAAAGAACTATAAGAAAGAAAAATATTGCAGTGGGATACTTTACCATCTTCCACGGTCTGGGAGACCAAAACCACGTCCGCGATCTGGAGCGACAGCTCATCGGGTTGCTTGGCCGTGTAGGTCCGGATCACCTCCATCTGCAGGGCGTCTGAAACACAGGCTGCCGTTTTATCTGCGGCCACCAGAGGGTGCCACAAGCGCGGGTTTAAAAACTTACTGGTTCTGTCCTGACTCTTCTCCTTGTTGATGTTCTGACCCAGCGCGCTGATCCACCGAGCCCGCTCATTCCTGAAGACACAGAGAAAGCGCAAAGTTTATAAACCCAGAATGCGACTGCTCTCCAGATAGTCTTTCTAGTTTTAGAAATATATCAAACTCAAACGTGCTCAAGGAGACGATGGGTGGCAGTAGAGGGACGAAACACCTGCGCAAAACCTTCAGAAAATGCGCAATAAAAGTTAGTCGCTGATGTTTTTGTCAGTTGTTTATCAGTAACTTCTCATTTTATGAATGTTTCTTTATCTGCCCCATCAATATTTTGGGGTAAATCTCATTATTTAGGTGAAGTTTGTCAGAACAAAATATTAGTTTTCGTGACATATAGATGTGCGTTTCTTCATGTTTCTTCTAAACCGATATTTAAAGATGTCGCTCCTGGGCTGGCGGGTCATTGGGTCTCCATGTCAGACTCGCATGTTTCGCAGCACAAAAGCTGGATTCTCAGGTGAGCAAGGTCAAGCTTGTGCTCCTTTCAAGGCCTTGTGTGAGGAGAAAACAGAAGGTGGCGCCGAGCCGCTCAGATTCCACCAGAGTCTCGCTCCAATTTCACCTGTTCTCAGGAGGTGATGAGGGAGGGGGACTTGCACAGGAAGTCGGCCACAGAGAGGCATTGTGATGGCGAGTGACTCATCACCCAGGCTGCACAACCCAGCAGCTCCTCACTGCTCCTGTGACTCATCACCATCAGGGTCCATACTTTCCAGCCTCCATCCTTCACAAAATAATCCAGGACTGTAAAGTCTGACTGGAAATGCATCAGAAACACATCACGCCTTCTTCACGATCGATAACAACAACCTCAAAAACAGCTGATCTGAATTAAGCTGCTGAACCCACAGGCCTGGTGGGAAGCAGAGAGTTGCAATTCCACCGTTTTCTCTGCAGCAAACACACACAGGAAAAAGGCACGTGTTCTTATCTGGGCTGCATGTTTGAGTTTCTCAGTGGGAAAGTCGGCGCCTGACAGCTGGACTCTGGCTGAGAACAAGTCGTACTCTCACTCCAAAACACTTGACCCGCCTCGACCTCATGCACCCGGACCACTTTTCTTATGTCACATCTTCAACAGAGACTTGCTTTGAAACTAAATAATAAAAAAGTAGTAGGGGTGAATAAAAATAAAAATAAAAATTGAAAAAAGAGCTGGGGATGTTTCTCAGCACCATGACCGGCTCACTACTCTCGCTCACACTGAGATAAAAAGCGGTGACAGGTTTGCTGCTTCCTTCCTCAGCCAAATCCAAAGTCCAAATATTTTCCATGACTTTTTGACTGTGTCAGTTGATCAGAGAATAATGTAGCTGTGTTGTAAAGGAGATGATAAACAGTGTTAATGGACCGGAGCGGGAAAACACCCAGCACTGATGCGTGAACTACCTTCTTTTATCAGGACTTGCGACTGTAATTTCTACTCTGTGAGAGGTTAATGTTGCAGCCCATGGTGGATTTAGAGTTCAACTATCACAGAAAGCTTTCATCGGCAACAAATAATGAGAAAACTCTCCTTTGAAAATGAGGGGAAAAACATTTAAAAATGTCACGATGATAAAAAAAATAAATGAAATTTGATGGACATTTTAAAGTTTGTCTTTTCTCTGTGCCACCTGCCATCAACAACAAAAAATATCTTAATAACTTTTCCTCATTAAAAAAGCAACACATGTATGTGGTAAAAATACACACAATAAGTAGTATAAGTTAAGAGAGAGTTAAGGAAACACTGACGTAGAAAATGACTTGAGATCGACGACTATTTTGTGAACACGAGATAAAATATTGAAGAAAGATAAAACATTTATTATTAGTAGTATTAATAGTAGTAGAAAATTACTTGAAATCAAAAACTATTTTGTGAACATGAGATTAAATATTGTGATGAAAACATGTATTGTTATTGTTATTATACTTATTATTATTATCATTATTATTAGTAGTAGTAGTAATAGTAGAAAATGACTTGAAATCGATGACTATTTTGTGAACACAAGATAATGTAGTGTGAAAGAAAACTTTTATTATTATTAGTAGTAGTAGCAGTAGTAGAAAATTGATTAGCTTTTAGTGAATACGAGATAAAATACTGTGGAAAAACATTTTTTATTATTATAATTATTATTATTAGTGGTTAGTCGTAGTAGAAAATCAATGACCATTTAGTGAATACGAGATAAAAACATGTATTATTATTATTATTATTATTATGAATAGTAGTAGTAGTAATAGTAGTAGTAAGCTTTTTCGTTATGGGAGTCACAGGGATGAAAGGCACTGGACATCCTCTAGGGGTCGCCGTTTCACCGCAGGGTAAAAAAAAAAAAAAAGGAGTCACAACCACTTGCGCACACTGAAGGACAGTTTACAGGGAATTGACTTCTGTATCTGGTTTGTCTGTGGGAGAAGGAAGCCCACGCAAGCAGGGGACGAGCACACAAACTGACCCTGTGAGCTCGCAGCGCTCCTGTTTCTCAAGCATATTTCTCTGCATCAGCGCGGTGGCTTGACTCCAAACTAATCTGAGTTAATACTTACTAATTCAGGAAACTATTTTGATCATGTACTTCCTCCTGTGGCGACGACAGGAATGAAAGTCTTATCAGGTAGAGAAACGCAGACAGAAATCAAAGTCCCTGTGCTGTTACGTAACGGTGCGCTGGAGTCTGGTTTGCTTGTGTAGCTGCAGTGTTCCAGCACAGAAGACAGAGCCCGGGTCACCGGGAAGACAGGCCTGACATGTGCTGGCCAAACAAAGAGCACTCGGAACCCAGAACGACTCAAACGACGACTCGGGTTCTCCGCCTGCCTCACACAGAGGGCGCTGTGATCCAGATGTTATATCACGGAGAAGGTCAAAGGTCGGCCTGTTTATTTGTCAGACATCACGTCGTGCCGCGAGACAAAGGTTAACTGTTGTGTGGAGGAGTCAGCAGGCCGGCGAGTGCTGGTCAGCAGAAGCCCGGGGAGTTTCAATTCCAGGGAAAACATGGACACACCTGCCGTCAGAATGTGAGGAATTTCGCAGAAACTCCGGCCTCAGTTCGGACTGGAGCTGTCTGCGAAGGATCCTTGCAATAAACCCAATCGCCGATGTCACCGTTGCACCAAATATTGCGCGACAACTCCATTTCCTCACGAGAGGACGCAGCGCTTCATTATCTGGGTTCGTCTATTTCTGCCTGCGAAACCATTGAACGCCCTCATCAACAGTGTTCTCTGCTCCACTTGCTCTGATCAAACACAAGCACTTCCATGTGTCGTGTCGAGTTTAGCTCACTGTGGAGGCATGAATGAACAGAGGACACCGAAAAACAGACCCCCCCAAAAAAGCAGTGTCTGTTGTCTAAAAGATGAGACACTGGATGATGGGGCGAGGAGCAGCATGCAGGGGGAGGGACAGTCGTGGGAAACAGGCGGGTTCATAATGGGACGCTGCTATGTGACGGCTTAAATGATGCCTAGCAACTCCTGTAACAATGGGGCGTTGCCAGGGGACTACAGTGGGGGAACCACACACACACACACACACACACACCAGCGCTGGGCCCCAAACTATCAAAGGAGTTGACTCTCAGAGTTTACACACAGGAACAGGTTGACTACAGGCGACCCCCACCCCGACAACTCGCCAGGGGGATTTGCAAGTCCAGCTATTCAAAGTCACAAAAAAACATTTATTATTATTATTATTAGTAGTAGTAGTCATAGTAGAAAATGACTTGAAATCAATGACTTTTTAGTAAACACGAGATAAAATACTGTGGAAAAAACATTTACTATTATTATTATTATTATTATTATTATTATTATCATTATTATTATTATTATTATTATTAGCGGTACTAGTCGCAGTAGAAAATGACTTGAAATCATTGACTATTTTGTGAACACGAGATAAAATACTGTGGAAAAAAATGTACAATTATTATTATTATTATTATTATTAGCGGTACTAGTCGCAGTAGAAAATGACTTGAAATCATTGACTATTTTGTGAACACGAGATAAAATACTGTGGAAAAAAACGTACAATTATTATTATTATTATTATTATTATTAGCGGTACTAGTCGTAGTAGAAAATGACTTGAAATTATTGACTATTTTGTGAACACGAGATAAAATATTGTGGAAAAAAACAAACGTTAAAAACATTTTGTGCTGCAACAGTCAGAGCACAAGTTGTAGTTTAAGTGAAATGTATGATGAAAGTAAAAAAATATTTATAAACTAAAAATCTAATTTAATTTGAGCGATTTTATAAGACAAAAAAATATATATAATTAAACCAAAAAATAGGTGTAAAAATTCTCTATTTATCCTCAATATATAGTGGACTTGCTCGTAAGGATCTGTGTTTTAGACAGTTCAACTTATTTGTGTCACAGTTGGCACATGTCCAGGGTTTTGACCGTAGCCCAGATTCTCCTGTTTGATGTGGCTTGGATTTTTATTACTGACAAGACTCATAACTGTCACTCCACACTTTTCAAGCACAAATATGTCATAATCCAGTTGGTCCTGTGAGAAATAATCCTGCCTCCACTGGAGCTCCACTGTAGTAGAGTGAAGAAGACAACACAGTGTCTGATACACAAACACACTCACGCACACTCACATGCACAGGGCGGACCTCCAACAACGCTGGAATGAGGAGGAACTGGCTCTTCGCATTTTAAAAACACTTGACACATAATGAAAGCAAAAAAGAGGAGAAGTGTGCTGGTGTGTGCCTCGACGGCGCCCTCTACAAACCCTAATGAGGACAAGCAAACGGCCAGGTCAGTGCACGACAGGACGCCTTTGTGTGTGTTGGTTACACAACTCTTGACAAACGCACGGCATTTGAGTTTGGAACCAACCGCGCTCGTGTTTAACACGTCGCCGTCCATTTCAGAGCAGGTTGAACTGGGTTTGGCTCAGCTGCATCTGTCGGGGAGCGTTTCTGCTCTTCACCTCGCTGGTGCTAATACCAGGACACTTTCATTCCATCAGAGTGACTGTCCATCAAAGCTGCGTTTCCTTTTCAATTTAGAGAACTGAGTTGTTGTTTTTTTAAAGAAATTTTTGTATTTCCATGCCCCTTTGGTGGCATTATTTTTTTATTCATTGTTGGCCATTTTCCCAGGTGACTTTATGTTGTTCATATTTTCTGTTCAACCCTTCTTCTACTTTGATTATTATTATCTTTTGCCCAATTTCCTTTGCCCAATTTGTGTCCATTTTTTTGTCCCATTTTTTTCACTTTTTGTTAAATTGTATTATTGTATTCATCATTACTATTCCTTAATTTTTTGCCCTATTTACTTTAATTTCTTCCCATTTTTTTCCGTGGGAACTTTTTTTTGTTCATTTTTTTGTTTAATTATCATTATTATTATTAGTAGTAGTAATACGAAGAGACGTAAGATCAGTATTATTTAATTATATTATATTTAATTTATTAAAATATTTGTTGCTTTTTTTATTTATTCTGTTTTTTTAATGTCTTAAATTTTTATTCATTATGATTATTCTTTCAATTTCTTGCCGGATTTACTTTCATTTTGTCCCTTTGTTCATTTTTTTTCATTAAATTATTATTATTAGCAGTAGTATTAGCAGGAGTAGTAGTAGTAGTAGTAGCCATAGTAGTAGCATTATGCCCAATTCAATTTACTTTTCTGTCCCTTTTTTTCCATTTATTACGTTTTTTTTTTCTTTCTTGTTTTTGTAAATGTTTTACATTTTTACTCATTATTATTATTCCTTCAATTTTTTTTACCAATCGTATTTTATTTTCGTCCCGCTAGGTGACTTTTCTGCTCAAGTTTCCTTATATTTTTGTGACATTTACTTATTCAGTTAATTTGATTGTATTTTCATTTTTTGAGTATTTATTATTTATTTATTTATTCCTCCCCACTCAGGCTTCCATAAAAAAGACACCAACGTCCCAGACCCTCTGAGATCAGCCCCGTGCTCGTGTTCTCTCATCGCTCCCTACGAAAGTGATTTTCAGCATTAAAAACGTGTCCCACAACAGAGCTACAACACCTGAATACAACGCGAATATCGGCTTTGTTCCCAACAGCAAGTTCAGGTTGAGTCTTATGGAAGGGGTGAAACCCAATATCCCTGTGAAGCCGTAATGGACCGCAGAGACAATGAAATCAGAGCTACAGGATGCAGCGTCGCGTCTCCTTTGAGGATTAGAGGAAATAAAAGATAAAAAGACTTGTCTTCCAGCGACTTATAAAAGTGACTAGATGCTTTTAGCTTTTAGGAACGTTTATGTCGGAGCAGGTCCATGTCAGCACCTCATTTTCCCGAAGTGCAAGAGAATGCAGGGTGCCATTTTCAGGGACAAACTCATGTTCTGGTGAGGACCAAAGCTTGGAGAGCAGGTTTGCAGCGCAACAGAAGGTAGTTTGAAACTGATTTGTCTCTTGTTATGGACGTCATGGACGCACGACACACAAAGGTGTTGCTACTCACAGCAGCTCCGTCCCCAGGACCATCTGCACCTTCTCCTCGGAATGGTTGCTACGGAAACCCACTTTGAATAGGTGGTTGGCACCGGCCTGCCGCAAGCTCAGCATGCTGGCGGAGCTCCGGACGGGAGACAGGTTGAGGTCCTCCGGCTGGCAGGACCCCACCCAGATCTGATCCCTCAGAGCGTAGTCGATCACCGAGTAGCTGTCCTCGCTGTGGAGAGAAGAGGAGTTTGGTGAGAAGTTCCCTTCCTTCAGGAAAACACGTCCATCCTGGTTGGTCAGTCTGGAGTCCACAGATCTCAGGAGACACCCCAGATCGACCATCGATACAGTTGAATTCAATATATGAGAGATAAGCCTTAGATCTGAATGATGGTGGCAGCAGTCACTTAAATGTCAGGAATGTGATGGATACTGAAGCCATCTTGGAAAACTTCCCACCGTTATGAAGACAACTGTGCATTTAAGATTTTGGCCCCTCAGTTTCACTAGTCCACTTTATCCCACACTTATGCAGCTACCAAACTTTTTTATTGCCTTTTTCTTTTTTTTTATTGTTTTTTTCCTTTGGCTAAATTTTACAAACATAAATATTTAAATATATGTGTATATTTGCCTGATTTTAGTATTATTATTAATAATAATATTTTTTATTTATTGATTTCCCTGTTTTTGCTCTGGTGACTTTGTTGCCCAACTTCTTAATTTTTGACCCTTTACATATTTTTATTTGTTTTTAACTTATTTTATATTTTTCTCAACTCTCGACTTTTTTTTAACTTTTTTTTTTTTTACATTTTTTTAAAGCCAAACTGACAACTAAACCTACATCACAGTTTTATGAACTCTATATCATTTCAGATTTTGGTCTCATGAATGATTTGGGCTAAACAACCTCACCCTGCAGAAACAGCTGTAAAAGACGGGTGTATTTACACCAACATCCCAACCATGACCCTCCACGCTCCTGAACTCAGACGGCTACAAACATCTGGAGCCACAGCCGAAACACAAGAGAGAGCGAGGGCATGCGTGTGTTGTGGATGTGCGTGAGAGTGTTTGTGTA
Organism: Synchiropus splendidus; assembly: GCF_027744825.2. Taxonomy (NCBI): domain Eukaryota; kingdom Metazoa; phylum Chordata; class Actinopteri; order Syngnathiformes; family Callionymidae; genus Synchiropus; species Synchiropus splendidus. Next base: position 18,904,937 of record NC_071341.1, on the reverse strand, counting down.
GTTCTGCAGCTCAAGTTCAGCCCATGTGTGTTTAATTTAGCGGAGAGCGGAACAGGAGCTGATCTTGAGACGCTACTGAACGAAAACATCTTCTAGGAAAATGTCTTAAACTCGCAGAGAGAGCACAGTCATCCCAGTTGGTGTCGGAGCGAGGAGTCATGACTGTTTTGGGAGGTTATTTACAAGGGTCAACTGCAGTCCAAGTAGTTTGAGAGAGATGGAGCAGATAAAGGTTGAAAGGAAAAAACAAAAACATTGTAAATCCGCACCTGGTGTGACCTTGCTAGAACAAGATGTTGGTGCAGCACTTTATACTATATACTTTTTACTTGTTTGGTCCAAAACCTTCCATGTAAGCTGCTCCGCTCTCATCTGACAGTGGCCACTGGATTTTCGGGGGAATGTCAGCGGACCGGTGACTGATCCCCCTTCAGGCAACATTTCTGGAATTCCATTTGCATGTGGCTGGAGAAAGGGATGGGCGTGGGATCACCTTGTGCGGAGCACATGTGCGGAATATTGCTGTTGAAACCACAGAAGCACTTGAACTGGAACTGTAAAGGGAGGAAACCTGAGTGGCGCCGCCTGGTTGTGAGCGACACATTTAAGGTGCCGTGTCACATATGACTGTCCCATGTTGACGCAGCAGGTTTTTCACTTGAATGGGACATCAAATGGTTGTGTAAGATCGGAACCTAACCAAGTGCTCGTCTCAACCCGAAGTATTATTTTATTGAAATATACAGCTTCAATATCGGTATTCCAAAAATATTGTAGCTTTGATACAGTTAAAGATGAAGGGAAAATTGAAGGTAGATGAGAAATGACCTGGAGTTTGGGATGGGAGTTTATTCACTCCTGTGATTTGTATGTATCATGACGTCACTAGGTGGCGATGATGATGATTTCTGACGCACTGATGAGGCTTCATGAAATAATGTCCTTATTTTCAGAGTCCAGTCGATGGCACTCTGTGCACTAAAATCTTAGGATTTGAACAAACATTTCAATGAAACCTCACCTCATGTTTAAACCTACAGCGCCACCTTCTGAGCTTTAAAAATAAGGACACTGTTTCATGAAGCCTCATGAGCCCATCACTGATGATGATGATGATGATTTCCGTGTTTTTTTGTGGGGACGATGGAAAATGAAGAGGGTCATTTTTCCATTGCAATGTGCACAAGGCTTCTGACTTGTAAAAAATAAACTAGTTATTCACCTTTTCTTACATATCTGCACCTTGGCAGCTCATTGTTTGGTGTCAAAATGTTATTTATAAACAATTTTTGTGATCAGTTCCATGCTGTTTTGGGACCAAGTCCTACAACCTGGCACACAGACGGAGGGCAAAACTACTATGTTTAGACTACACCATCGCAAAACAGAAGGAAAGACCAAAATAATGTTGACATTAGGCTTCATGAAATCACAGAGTAAAGCCACTCGATTATGGCTACGAGGATGTGAGGGAACACGGGGGGCCAAGCCCTCAGATGAAAACCTAAACAAGTGGATGTTTAGATGATGCCCAGGACGCTCGGAGCAGGAAGAGCGGGCGGAGGGAAGCGGATTGTTATGCAAGCGTCCCTGCTGGGCAGCTCAACCAACTTGACCCAACATTCAGACGGTAGCACACAACACAAACATATTTGTGTCGACATACCGCGAGAGGAGAATGCTGACAAGCACCTTGAGGTAAGTGGATTCCATCACTGCCCTAAGGATATATTTAACACTCGGTATGCAACATATTTTTTACTTTTGTGAGAGCAAAAGCTTAAGTAGAACGCTCTCAGTGATGTAGCATTAAAGGTCATGCATTTAAATTGAACTGAAGTTGGATTGACTGACAGTAAATAAAGCAAGTCGGGGCGAGCAGCCCGGGTTAAAGGGCCGCAGCTCTCTTCTGATACTGTCTGTTTGGGTTTGTGTTGGGAGGGTTCTGGCTGGCCCCCACTTACCCCTGGTGTGTTTTGGTTCTAACCATAGCAGAGAGCCGTGGAGTAGCGTGCCACAGCAGGACCTCTGAGAACAGATCAATATTATAACAGCTTCTCTCCCTCCGACTCACACACACACAGCCACTCTCACTCCCGAATTCTTCCCGACACAGGCTGATGCCGTCCTCAGATTCCCAGAAAATGTCATGGAATGTATCCCTCGCTCTCTTATTTAATGATTTGAAGGAATTTTGCGAGTCAGGGTGGACAATGGGTTCCAGACAGGGAGCAGCGCAGGCTTTCCTTGGCAGATACGCGCGGACACGCCCACATTACACGCATGAAACTGAAAACCGCATCGTTTCACTGATGCCGCTGATGAAGAGCAGAGGAAGGGGAGCTACAAGCAGGCAGTGGTTGAAGATGATTCATGGGAGAGAAGATCTCAAACTGGAGTGAGCGAAACAGGCTCAGATTGATAACAGCATGTAGAGAAATATTCCCATTATAAATGAAGGATGAGTGCACAGGTGGCCAGGCTCACCCCGTACCATCATATATGTCGAGGCTAATTCATGGCCCTTTTCTGCAAGACTTTCACCTTCAACATGTCAGCACAGGCCATGAGAGAAGACCCTCCAGCAAGTGCAGCTTCCCACCTTTTCTTTTTCGTGACAATGAGGACGTCGTTGAAGAGGAAGAAGTAGACCTGCTGCCTCGACGTTCTCTTGGAAAAGATCCCGTTCTCTTCCACGAAGGCTGTCAGCTCGCCTCGCTTCACCATCCACCTGGAGGAGGACACTAGTGGAAACGGCTGCAAGCACATGGAAGAAGGCGACAGTTAAACTATGTCCTCAGTAGACCACATATATCAGAATAGAAAAGGAGCTTAAGGCTATCATGTTCAATGACTACTCGCCGAAAAAAACAGTCTGTTTTGTGGTCATATTTTCAGTCTGCGAAACAATCTGTTCTCATATTTATCAGCAGAAAATGCTCCCACCACTTTTCCCACGCTCTTACAAAACACCGGAACGTGCCAAGCTTTGTAGTGAGAGATGTTGTCAGCAAACGGCATCTCTTTGTCTCTGCCAGTGCGTGTCAGGACATGGCCGTTTGCAGAATTAGTTTTCGACAAACTAAATGAATGAGGATATTTTGTGACTAATACACCAGTACAGCAGCAGGTCCTGGACTGGTTCAGATTTCAAAAGGTAAAACTGCTTCTCCTCATTCCACACTTGTGTTGGATGAAATCCCTAAATCCTCAGTGACATGGTGGGGCATGTTTGTGTACAGTTTGAACTGCGTCCAAGTTCACAGCTGCGTGGATCCTCGGGCTTGACGTCACTGTTCAGTGAGAATGAAGAGATTCACAATACCTTGATCTTAAAGTCCAACTGAGAGTTGATGGTGTACATCATCTCTGTCCTCTCCATGGTGCGGGCGCCCTCATTGCACTTCCGTACCACCTGTGCAAACATTGATACGCATTTCAAGTCAAAAGGTTTGACAACTTGGACTCAAGCGAAGCTCTGACCTTGCTTATCGCTTGCAGCGCCTTCTTACACTCCTCATACTGGGGGGAGTCCTTCGTCGTCTTATGGCAAATCGTCTGCAAGACATGATGTTTTTGCATTCAAGACACACTCATTTAACGTGAAGCTTCAGAGGGAAGAGAAGACTCATATGTTCTCAGGGTCCAAAAACCCAGGAGACCTTGGCGGAGAGGAAATGAGGGAGGGACTGAGTTCAACGATTAAAAGGAGGAACAGAAGAGTGACGATAAGAAAGAGAAAGCAAATAGAGACCAGCTCCACGAGCTGATGCTGGGTCACTGTAGCAAGGTTGAAAGGACAAGCACACTCCCTGTTTATTCTTAGTCAGACCTTATAAACAAAACAGTTACGTAAGAGACAAAGTCTTGGAATTCCAAAAGCTGCTGCTTACGTCCATGAGCAGCGGCAGGCGGGTGATCCTCTGCATGGGCAGGATGAGGAAGGAGATCATGGGGAGGTTCCTGCAGTCCGGGTGGGCCTCTATCCTGGACAGAACCTCCTTAAAAGCAGAATTCTTGGACCTGGCAGGACCCAGAACTGGGAGTTAGGATGTCTAACTTTCGTTTTAGGGCCTGAATGTGAGAGGTGGGGGGTCACTCACAGCAGGCGCTGCAGGGTTCTCTGCTGGTAGACCTCGTTGGAGCAGTAGGTGACGTACGGCTCAAAGTTGGACTGAGCGTGCTTGAAGACAATGTCGCTGATGTCGTCGATCACAATATTGTGTTGGTGCCGCTCTTCCAGTTCCTTAAAAAACCTGAGTGGAAACCAAAACGTCAGGAGTCATGAAACGACCACACACCCCTGTGTGTCTATAGAAGTGAAGACAATAACAAGAGGCGGGAGCCAGAAGTGGTCCAGGACGGAGTCCAAATGAAGGAATCCGAGCCAGCTGGAGGAAGCAGAACCAAAACAGAGAAGAGCATTTTTGAGGCCCGCGTGGCTGGAAGACGATCAAGCCTGGAGGGTCTGAGTTTATTTTACTTCGGAGAAGATTAATGGAACGTACAACAGTAACAAAAACCTATTATAAAAGGTACATTTTTTCTCCATTTTTTTTCTCTTGCAGGAATTGCAGTGGCAGACTGAGGCGACTAAACTGCTGACGGCAAGGTAGAGATCATTAAACAGTTACATCCTTTCCATTCAGATTCTTCCAAACTGATGTCAAACTCAAGGCTCGGGACCAAATCTGTCCCGCATGACTTTATAATGAGTGTTCAAAGTTCATCTAGATTAAAGACAAGCAGCAAACCACATGAAGACCTGAGCAGAGGATTAGAGATGTCAACCATTAACCCAGACACTTAAGGAAAGGAAGGAAATTTGACAAATGATGAGAAAACAAAATTATGTGTGAACTATGAGGTGGTGTTGCTGGTGAAGGAGGACGACGTCTGCTAACACAATCCTAGCATGTCATGCTAGCACAACAGATCACATTTTGTTTTGTTATCGAATTTAAATTGTGTTGTTTTGGGAAAAAAGAAAAACGTTTTCGGACACCCCTTGCATTCTACTGTGTGCTGGACTACCAAACATCAATGAGATAATGTGATGGTTCATTTATATTTATTTATATTTGGTTTACTTTAGCGCACACACTCAGTTATCTGTTGAGTTTGATACTGATGTAATGTAATGTATTGAAACTTTCAAGTTTAGTTTACTTAGTTTTTTCTTGTAAACAATAAACAAAAACAAAATGCAATTCGATTTTGTTTGAACAGGTTTTGAAAATATTTTTCCAAAGTTTTATATGATAATTTTTGAGACTGATCTCATTGCAGTTGTTTTTTCCCCCGCACTTTACATGTCAATCGCATTTGCTAGCACTTCTGCCGAAGCTTCTCAAACACAGTATTTGCTGCCATTAAATCAGTCAAATACATGTTGTTGAAACAAAACAAACAGCGCCTCCGCTAATGAGCATTTGTGCAAGCTACTTAGCATCATGCTAATTATATTCATCAGCATGTTTGTACTGGGAGATTGTCCCGTGTCGATGGCGACCTACTAAGCTGCAGCCACAGTTGTCTGGCTGCTGTCGCCATCCTCCAGATGTCTGACATGTGTCCACTTAAAACGCTCCCGCTGACTCACACCAGGTCATTTCAGGCCGCAAAAACACAGGCGTGAAATTCAGCGATATTTCGTTGACGGTTGCTTACAGTTAAAAATGCATTTTCCCACTTGAACAAATAAGAATTGAAATTTGAACTAAATGCGTTACATAACTTGCCATCAAGGTTGACCTTCCAAAGGTAAACAAGCCACACATAGATGCATGAGCTTAGTCTACACAGTACACAGCAAGGGTTGCACAGTAGTAGGCGACAAAGCACAGCGGGAAACCTCGATCCACCGCGCACAAACGCAGGACACAAAGACAGATGCACAGGTCAGGAAGGCAGGAAATGCTGCCAACACCTTTCTGCTTAGATCACAAAAGAGCAACACCAGGCCTCTTAAAATAGACACAGCCAAGCCTCTGGCCTAACACAGAGGCTTTTCCTCTTCCTGAGAGCCCCCAAAAGGCCAGTTTAACTGCACGCCACATGGCCAACATCAAGCGAATAGAAGGCCTTTAAGGTGTGATCCGAGGTGACAAACAGGAAGGCGTCGCAACAGAACAGACGCTGGCCTTGACCAGCGTCTGTTCTGCTGCTCATCCCACTACGAGGGGTGGCTCACGCTTTCTGAACTACTTAGGGAGCTAAGACTTTTACGGCTGACCTTGTGAACTTTCTAAAGCAGGGCACAGTTACACTGCAGAACAGAAAACAGGCCTCAGCATCGTCGCACATGGAGCTAATTAGAAGAATGAGGTCATGAGAAAAAGAGATGACAGAAGGAGCGGAGCATTCACAGCGAGAAAATGGGACAGAAATGACACATTCTAGCAAACAATGATCCACTCTCTGTACACATCATCCTTCAAGTGAAGGCCATGTTAGCGCTATGTAGAGTATGTCACAGTTCTCACGTCCCTGGCAACTGCCGTTCAACACAAACACTGACGGTGAAATTCATCTCTACTGAACGAAAAATCCAATTCGCCTTTTGGCTCATCTCCAATTTAGAGCAGCGTGGCCCTATTGAACCCTCCATTCTCGCTAAACAAGAGTCTCGAGAAGTAAAAACCATTTGAAATTCAAAGCACTTGCGTCTGCTTTACGTGAAACATGTTGTCGAGCCGGTGCTTTGGCTCTAGTTTCTCCACACATAACTTCATTGTCTTTTTGTTGTGTCACTGCCTCACAACACAGGTGTCGCAACACACTTGAGTCTGAGTCGACAAACAAAGGTGAGTAATTAACACGACAGTGTTTAATGCAAATAGATGCCAGATCTGAGAGCAAACAGGGAAGTTTCACTGGACAAACACGCAGCTTTCACCTCTTAAATTCAACGTCGAGTACATTTAATACCATGATAGGAACACACCAGACTGAAAACACTATTAGAATGAAATATCTGATAGTAGTCCGCTTCAAAGCAAATGAGGACGGAAAATCCTCCAGACAATGATGAAAAAGTGAAGCCCGGTCCAGCAGAGCACTCAGAGATTCAGCAGCGTCTCATCTTTCACTGCCTCTCATGCACCAGCGCATCCATCATCTGATCAGGGTTTTGGGTTACTCAGCAGAAAAGGCTATTAAATGGTGCCTTTGTGAGCCCTTTCTATCATAATGGACCGATAACATGAAAAAGGACGACTGGGACAAGCTTCAGTCACGTTCACACATTGTTAAATACAGCGGCAGTTTTTGGAAAAACTTAAAATGGAGTTACATGCCTCAGACATTCATATGAATCTCCGCACACTTACTTTGTACTGGCCTCACAGACGTCTGTGATGTTGGAGAAAAGATGGTGGTGCTCCGTCTTGGTCATCGTCTCTATCAGCTCAGCAGCGTTCTTGAACATGCGGATCAGGATCTCCAGACTGTGGAGGTAGGAGTGCTCCGAAGAGATCACCTCGAAAATGGCCTGAGACGGGGGAAAGTACAGAAAAGTAAGACAGTGTTTCATGCCTCTCACTGACATCGGATGAGACCAAAGTGTCCTCGCATTAAAACACTACTAATACTACTACTACTACTAATAATAATAATAAACATACCTCTTGTCTTTTGCGCTCCTCCTGACTCAGCCGCTCTGAAAGACCACTTTTCTTCACCTGCCAAACACAACACATTTTGTATTGCATCTATGAAAATACTATGATTATTTTGTAGAAAATGTCACGTGAAAATCCAAATGTTAAACTGATAAAAGAAGGGAAAGTTCTTGCCAACCTTTGCAAAGTTAAATGAACAAATAAGCTCTAACTTTAGGAGACAAATCGACTACAAAAACAAAATGTTCATCAGAAGCCTGTTCTGTCGTGCTAGCATCATATGTTAGCATTTTGCTAACAGACGTTTTATATTTTTATATCCAATGTTCCAAAGCAACCTCCCTAGGTTTCAAGCTTAGCAGCATGCGAACAAAGATAAAGTTCACATCAAGTAATTTGGCCACACCAATACTTTCTGTTAGCTTAATATTCTAGGGCTACAACTAACAACTATGACTAGCCACCCACTAGCTAGCGATCAGTGAACATGCCAGCTTATTATAGTGTCGTAACCAGTCATTAGAAAACAGAAAACTGAATGAAAATTGTCATAAAAAAACAAATTACATGTTAAATTACAACCACATTGAGACTATCACAGCGATTAGCCAACAAATGATGTCGACGAACACGTGACTCATTTGCAATGTTGTAAGTGCTGTTTTGAAACCCAATAGTTGGCAAGTAATAGATTAGTTGTTCTTGTGGACTATGTTGACTAATGTTGCAGCACAAAAACATTCACATCATCTTTGTTGCAATGGACATCAAACTAATGTCACCTTTCTGTAGCGACTTTAGCTAGCAAAACAGATGAGCTTGATAAGCGGATAAGCTCAAGAATTTTTTTCTTCCTTTTTTATAAATATGGTTCACTTTTGAAAATAGAATTTATGAACTGCAGGTGACGTCTAGACAAAGGAAAAAGCCAGGGTTCAGTGAGTTAGCGTGTCACATCAAACAATCTTCAGCAGCAAAGCGCAGCATCAGCTCATCTTCAAGCAACTTGAAAAGTTGCCCATCTAGTTCTGCCTTCATCAGAATGACAAACATTTCCCGTCAGGCGCAGCGATGACGGTGCCTCACAAACAAAGGAAGAACTCCACTGAGGAGCGGTCTGAGACAGCTGGAGCGCAGATGAGCGGGAAAACGCAGAAGACAACCTGGTGACCTCAGTCTTTACATTGATTCGCTGGACTCTCATTTTTCCATAGCAATTACATTCTTGCTATTTGTAAAAGTTGAACAGCTACATTTATTTTCTAGCAGTTTTCTATTCATCATCCAAAATAAAACTGTTGCTCCAGTGACAGTCAACATTTGTATCCATTTCTTGCCACCAGCTTTTCGCCATATTCATTCATTCTGCTGCCATGTAGAAATGATAGGTGAAATAAAATGGGTTTCAGTGAGAATGCAGGAAGAAATCCATCCTCTCTCTGTTAACACACAGGCTGCCAACATTAGTAAACAAGACATTCCATTTATTTATGCCCAGTTTGTCCATTTCCAGGCCTCAACAGCATCATTATGTAATTCAGTCACTGCAGTTCTGGCTGCATTTCTTTCATACTTCCAGGCTGACAAAGTCCTGGAAATTGGAAGACGCTGGCACGAGATAGCTCTGAAACTTCCTGTGGGCCTGTTAGCTGCCTGCCTCCCCCCCTTTACCCTCCCCGCTGTGGATGCTGTGCTACTGTGACAAGCAGCACGAGGCCGACACTGAGGGAGGGGAGATATGGCCTCCCGCCAGACGGGACATTCTTCAGAACCCAAGAATTCCAAGATATGAGCTGGTTTGCTGAGTGTAAACTGGAAGCAGGGCGGGAGGGACATGGCTGGTCGCACCTACTGTCAGCCACAGATTAGAATAACAATAATATACATCGACTTCTTACCACTGTGAGTTGGCTCCAGGAGGTTCTGATGGGTCTGTACTGCACCACGATGCTGCTGTCCGACTCCGGACGTCCGCTTTCTTCATCCGAATCATTATGCAAGGCCTTCTCTTGATAGTTTTGGTACAGCTCCTCTTCTGAAACACAATACTTGGTGTCAACAAAGAGTCACAACACAATAGCTACATCTTACCTTCGCTGTCAAAGGTCCTCTGATTGGTCAAGACTTTCTTCTTATCAGGGCTCTGGAGAACAACACAATGTGCCTCAGACATGGTTGAATGGGAGAAGTTAAGTGACCTGGCGAGCGCTCACTCGGGGCACCTGTCCCTGACCTGCTGCTGACCAGTGACCTCTGGGCAGAGACCCTGAGCTAATCACAGCCATTGTCTGTGTGTGACTGTATGTGTGTGTGTGTGTAAGTGTGTGTGTGTCCCGGCCTCTCCAATGACATCATACCTTCTAACAACGGCACCAGTTGTTTCCTTGTAAGGTCGCGTGCTCACATCCACGGCACCGCCATTATTTCACTAACCCATCATGAATATTCAATGATGCCGATGGATATTATCTTAAAATAAATACCTGGAACTTTGTACATTACTGTCACCAATGCAAAACAAGGAGTACGGGAATCTAATGGGTCATAAGCCTTGGCAGCTTCGTAATACCTCGCTGCTTTGTTCTCAAATGCTAAGCTAAAAAACGGTTAGCTTGAGTCAGGGGCCAACCTTATAGATGACTTTTGATCCCTTACCTTGATGATCCCGTTCGCACCAGCGCGGCCCCCAGGTTGAGCCGTCTTCGGGCTCGAGGGTTTCGTTGTTTTAGGGCTCGTAGCTTTGCTGTCTCTTATTGGGTTTGAGGCAGAAGAACTGATTGGGCTTCCTGAGGGCGACCCATCTTTGTTGGTGGAGTTTGGACAGACCTTCAGGTCAAGGGCAGACGCCCCCGATTCAACTCCACTGACAACCGCCCGTCTATAGGACGTACTCCTGAGGCCTCGTCGGAGCAGGCCAGGGCTGTCCCCTTCCCCGTCCGCCCCCTCTGCAGTGCCAGTAGAAAAGTAGGCACCACTCTCCACCATGCTGCGGGTTTTCAACGAACGCTTCGAGGAGTCCATGCCGAGCAGACCGACCAAACCTTGGCCCTGGGATCCCGCCGGCTTGCTCTGACGAACATCGCAAGCTAAACCCTTGGGGATAAGCTGCTGGGTGCCCATCTTCAGGGCGGCCGGACTGTTGGTGCTCAGGACAATGGAAGGTCCAGGGGAGATGGATGGCGATAGGGTTGGGGAGGGGGAGGACATAGTTGAAGAGGAGGAGGAGGAAGAGCGTCTGGTGTCTTGAGAGGAGGCAGGCGAGGTTGGGGACAGTCTGTGGAGCACTTGTCTATTGTCTGCGGGTGACGGGGAGCGAGGTGTTGGCGGGTCTGAGGAGTTAAGGGAAGACAGTGAGGGGATGCTTGAGGTGGAGCTGTGGGACGGGTTGGGCGTGCGTCGGACAGGAGGAGAGGGGCTCGATGGAAACAGTTCGCCGTGGTTTAAGCCATTATTTGAGTCCAGTGACCCAAGTACCGTTTTGTCCTTAGGTAAACTCAGGGTGGTCGGTTTCATAGCGTCACATTTGTCGGGCCACACCGTTAATCCGTTGCTGGTCATCCCCTTGTTGTAGTCCCCATTACACGGTCTGTGGTCCACAGAGGCGGACCGGCCCTCCTGAGACCTGAACTTGTTCAAGGAGAAACGTCCGTTGGAGAACTGGCCGATGCTGATGCTCCGGACGACTCGGGATTTCTTCGACGGCTTGTTTAAGACATGTTTGAGCATCGCAACGTTGCTGTCCGACGCCGCCTGCAGCCTCTCGGGAGTCTGACTCAAGGAGAAGTGGTCCTCCACCGGGAAGTCCGTCATCATGACCCCATTCAGGTGATAGCTCTGAGGTCTGGGCTTCCTCAGCTGCTGGGGACTTTTGCAATTATCACTCCTCCGTTTCCACAGAGGAGTGATGTTATTGTTGGACAGATCCACATCATTGCCGAAATCCATCTTGCTTCAGTCACTTTTTCTTGTTTTTTCAACCCACTTTCCAAGCTGCTGGTCTCGGTGCCTGCTCACCCCTGCAACACAGGCACGAGAGCCTTCACTGAGGGCAGTGTCCGACCTGACAGTTCACTCATTAACCAGGTTTTGGCTTCAGAAAAACACAGAGAACTTGTCAGGAAATGAAACAGAAAAGAGGGTGGATTACAGAGCAGGAGACAGAACAGGCTGTTGATGCCTCTTTTGTATTTGCGCGGTGAAATGTCCCAATTAAGAACTGGCACCCGCTACATTCTGAATGCGCTCTTTGTGACAGAAAAGTCGGATGTAGTCCTGGTTTCACTTTACAGGATATTCAATCTCTGTCAACAATTTAAACTGTTAAAACAAGTCACCTCCAACGAAGCCCTGAGTTATTTTAAAAAATAAAATAAAATAAAGAATACCTTAAAATCCATGGATCCGCTGCAGACTTGGCACATTGCGCCGGCGGAGAAGGCAAAAAGTCCAAGGAGTTCAAAGGTAAATAACGCAGCGACGGACAGGAACCACATGAGCAAACGTTCTACGCGTCTGAAACTCTCCAGCTGAAGTGAAGAGTTCGTCGGAGGGGCGGAGGAAGAGGAGGAGGAGGAGGAAGAGGGAGCGGTTAGGAACACCCCCATCTGTCCTCAAGCAGCTGATGGTTTCCCCGGGGAAGAAGTCCACTGGTGCAACCTTTGGCATCATGCGTTAGCAGGAAATAGAAGATGAATAACTATAATAAATAAAATAGGAAACGCAATCGAAATAAAAAAAAAATCTTATTTTGAAATACAATAGGTTCCAAAATAATTTAGCAAAAGTTAAATAAACCTAATTTGAGTGTTTTTATAATAATTTATAAAACGCTAGAGTAGTTTATTTTGGTGAAACTTTTCCTCCTTACTTTACATCAAATATCATGTCATTTTGACGCTCAGCGCGCCATCTAGTGTTCAACGCGTATCAACACTCGTATCGAATCAAGTTATTGTACTGTTTTTATTCAAATGCGAAAAGGCGTCGCTCCTCTCTCATCTGGTTTTAGTGACCAGGTGGATCTTCCTATTTAAATAGTCAAAAACAATGGTCAGATTTACGAGGAGTAACGGAAGGTCTTCAGACAATTCCATTGTTTGTGTCAAAAGAGTAAAGAATTTACGATCTTTGGAAAATAGGTAGCGATAATGGAAATGTTTACTTGACTAACTAATGATTTGTACACACGGAAATATCAATATCAATGACCACAACCTGCTCACTCACAAGTCTAATGGTAACTAAATCCCCGAGGAGGTTGCATCTCCAAATCTGACCACGTGGGGACGCTGCAGCATTTACAAACGCGCTAACATTATTGGTTCTTCCCATGAACTGTCAATTAAAGATCGCGATCAACTGGCGAATTGAGGACAGTTATGTCACATAAAACAGTTATATTATATGGAGGTATATATTATAAGAATCGATTATTGCCTCAAAATAGAATTTTTGGTGACGTGTTATTGTGTTTATAAATGATTTTATTGCAATTAAAATGGATTTGACGTCCACAAAATCAGTGTCTTTTTTTTAAATCTAAATCTAAAATGAATAGCGTTTCCGCTTACAAAATGACTAAGAGAGCCTGTTGTTTGCTATTCTTGTGATTTATTTTATTCTTTTTCATTTTCAAACATGAATGCATCATCTCTAGTGTTTGCTATAATTTAGTCTAAAGTAAATGATGAAATTATAGCGAATGATTGAAAGCACTGACAATATTATTTTGCTACGTTTAACAGCGATAAAGCAGTGACACATTCAGTCCTTGAGAAGCAACAAATGAGCCTCAACACCCATGCGCGGCTGCTTAGCCTCTCACTCCACACCAAACAGGAATGAAATAGTGAAGCTCTCTGTTCCACAGCCACCGAGGGAATAAAGGTTGTAAAGATCCAGCCAAGGTTCCTGTGGTAATCATTGAGTCATATTCCATTTTTGTGATCCAGACTCCGGCGCGGTGACAGTTTTCATTATACCCGGTGGAGGAAGTCTATCGGTCCATCCTGTTGTATTGTTCAACAGAGCTATATGTTTCCTCGTGTTGTTTACTTCAAATAATATAGATACTTCCTGACACGAGACGAGAGAGTCACATCCGAGTGTGAGGCACGAAAATATCCGCTCAGACCAAAGCAGCCGCCGCAGGACTTCAGGTGTCTGCAGGCATGCTGCGGCAACAGCCACTTAGTTTTAACCCAAGGGCCATAAGATTGTGTGTTTGCACCAGAAATTGGCATCAGCTCAAAGCTGTGCAATCAAACAAAATGGCGGCTTCGCCATCCTGAAGGAGTCGATCTGTTCTGATCACAATGGTTTAGTTTGGCACGACTTGCCACGTGTTCCCAGGTGATACTCAGTGTTCAGTGGAGGAATTTTCACAGCAACTCTCTTTCTGATGAGAGGCATCACCTCTGGTTTATCTGAATTAAATCATCTCACAAGATGGATTACAATTCATTTTTTTTATAATCCGTATAATTTCAATTCCTTTGAAGATTAAAAAAAGATCCAGTTGTTTTCATGATGTTTTATACATTAGCTTTAATTTAATTCACAAGATGTCGCAAGAACTGAACTTCTCCTTTTTATTTTATTTTTTTTCAGTTGCCATAATTTAGATTTAGAATTTTTTTTTTAACATTTTTAAATTCCAAAATGACTGCACTCCTATCATCCCATGTAGAAAGATGGATGGATGGATCAGTGGATAGATAGATCATATCTCATTTAACTGTTTTTAATTTCACTACACAAACATAGTCTTGTTGCAGGGGTGTTTTTTGATTCTGTTAAAGCCTGAGTGGTGTAAATACAAATATTTGCCAGGGGTTGCTGAAAATATTGTCACAGTTAAGCCTCGGTGGTCAGGGCAGACGAACCAGTTTGACAGAAGCCTAAATGCAGAGAGAAGAACCGTCAGAAGAGAACGCAACAACGGCAGCACAGAATCAGCTAACACACACGACTTAGCTTTGAAATTCAAGACATTTTCAGAATGGATTTGCCTTCTATTTATTTGATAAGGCTGCTGCAGCTCACTCGCACACAAATGCAGCATTGCTTTAAAAAATATGTTTCCACGCAGGGTTGGAAACTACTGTCACACCTCTGGTAACACACATGGGAGGAAACCAGAGTCATGTTCAATTGTTTTGTCAAAACCTACATCTTCATTTTTTTAAAATTGTCGAACCTCAAAGTTGTAAATAGTTCAGTGTTCCGCTTTCTCTCCATCAAGCATTCAGAGAGAGGCAAAAGTCTGCTCTGAAATGGAAGTGACCCCGATATCTCACTCCGATATCAGCAGACAGCCCATGGAGAACATCTGCCGCACAAACAGACAACTTGCTAATCACTATGGCGACGGCCGTACTCGGTATATATTGCCGTTGACCCGTGATTGACTGCCCCCCGTGGGTTTTCTGGGTTACACTTCCCAACAGGAGCCGATGATGTGATGCTGCAGATGCTGCGAGTAAAGACATGCACTGCTGGGCTCAGATGTCAGGGTGAGAAACTCATACGGTGAGTCTCACGGTTGCACGATGGATGGGTCACAAAGGCCTTTTTTAAGACTCAGGAGGAGTTACAAATCGAAGGTGTTGCAGAACTTATAGTGCATCAGTTTGGATCATTTAGAAACCAGGGATTTAAAGGGTCAAAATATGAAAAAAGATCAAATGTTTATCAGGAAATAAGTGATGAAAAGTTCGCTGAAATAGGTGAGCAGCAGGTGAAAGTTGATGCTGAGGACGGGCGGCAAACAAGACTCCACAACACACAAACAATCTTCTCCACTGGGAGTCCACAGATATTAAAACAAACTGGGAAAGACGGCAGCCGCAGCGGAGTTCACCACGTCCCCTACCAGCTCTGCCAACCAGGTTGTTTACTCAGCTATTCATCTGTCAGCAAAATAACCCGAAAGTTCCTGAACATATTCCACTCAAAATGTTCAGGAAATGTTGAACAGAGTCCAATCGAAGTAATGCCATAAGTTCCATGCGACTGATGCGCTGGAGGGTTGCTAGCAAACATTAGCATCGATGCTAATCTTCCCTTGAAGCAGCAGAAGTATAGACTGATGACTCGCTGTTGCTGTTGCAAAATCTTAGCAACGTTTTGGCTGTAAATTGACTCCCCAACGCCAAAGGCCTCTTCTAATAGCTTCATTTATTCCCAAAATACAGTCGATCATTCATCTGACTTCACTCCAGATGTCTCACACAGTTTTTCTAATGAGACTCTGATGGGATTGTTTTTCTATAACTGCAAGTCTGGACATTGATTTAGAAGGGAGCACGAAGGTTGCGAGTCTGAATCCAGCTGGAGGCAGATTTATCAGAATCTCTCCTGCGTTTCTTTTGCTCTGGCCATAACTGCTGTGTGGCACCAGTCAGCACTCTGGTTTCCTCCCGCAGTCCTAAAACATACACCTTCGACTCTAAATATTTGTACAGGTTATTGCTTGTCTATATCCCCAGATTATTTTGAATAACTGCTTAGTTTAATGAATTATTTCATGGTGATGTAGCGTCTCTCAAAACACACACTCATGCAAGTCAGGATTTTCAATTGAAAACAAATCATCTTGGGTTTGTTTTCACTGACCTACATGTAAGACACGTAACCCGGCCAATCACGCGAGCTCTTTGGTGTAAAAACACAAGATTAAATATCCTTTATTCCCACACATTCTGACAGCAGCTCTCAGTCTGACAAAGGCGCTGGCACAAACGCTTGAATCTATATCCGTTTCACACATCTCACTGGCCTGTCAGTCACTCATGATATGCTGGATCTCTGGAGATGCATCTCTTCCTCCCACTCTCCGCCTCGGCCTGTCATATATGCGGAGCTAGCGGGAATACAGCTGAATGACAGTTCTGTCCAACGTGTCTGCCGAGTGCCGTGAAATTCCACATCATCGCTCTCTCAATAATCCCATCCCATCTTCTTCCTCTCCGGCTGAACTCCTGTCCGAGAGCTGCAGCTGGTTTTCTTTCTTCACATTGACTAATAAACACATTGCATGTGATGAAAAACCCCATCAGGAAGACATCCCATTATCTAAATGTGATCTTGACTTGACCTGAGACGGTGATGTCACTGTTTCAAGGTGTCTACAGATAAATCGATAATATGTTAAAGATGGCAGTGACATCATCTGGAGCACTGAAACGGACGCAAGGATCCTCTTATGGATGTGAATACAGAAACAACAAGCCACTCTGAACTCAACTCAGGGGGAAAAAGTAAATATAGTGGGTCATGATCAGTTAAAGATCCAGGTTCATACGATGGTTCCCTGGACTGGTAAAATATGAGTGACTCTTCATGGACGACATGGATGGATCAAAGCGACATGATGGTTTATGATCACTTCATACACATTCATACACACTTTCATGTGTTGTCTGACATCTGACATCACACAATGTTTATTTATCATTTACCATTTATCATTATTTGTTTTTTCAATTGTATTTTAATAAATTGACATGTTCAAGGGTCTAATTTGGGACATAAAAACTGGCAAATCTTAACACTTATTCAAAGCAAGTTTAATATTTATAGAAACACTTTCTATGAACATCAGCTTTTGTGAGGTTTTACTGCAAGCAGGATTAAAATATTGACAACATATGAAAGTAATAAGTGAGTGGACTACATATATTTTAGCTGTCACTTTCGTTCAGATTCACGATCCGTCCTTGTTCATAAGCACCAGCTGGAATCATAAACGCACCATGTTTCTAACGCCACGCAAACCACCAGTTTTAGAACACGACAATCGGACCGACACCAGTCGCAGAAGTGACATTATGTGATGTGAGCGTTTCCTATTCATTTGTCTTTTCATGTGATACAAGACAAATAAACAGCCTCGGGAGCCAGAGCACAGAAATCTATTTCCCAGCTCCCACACACTATGAGTCATCTTTCCACACTCGCCCCTCACCCCTCCATCCCCCCACCTCCTCGTTGGACGAGAGACTCCTCTCCGAGACGAGCCCTGACCCCCAAAGCCTGATGGAACACTTCACACCGACACTATTTCACCTCTCGCAGCAAATTATGGAACATATTTTAAAACAGGATCATACAAGAGATAGTGTCTATTTTTTGACTGCTGGCTAAAGACGGGCGATGTGGTTGTCTGTGTAACCAGGAGAACAGATTTCAGTGATATTTCTGGAAATATTTGGTGTGGGATGTAGGAACCAACAATGATGTTTTGGTGGAGCTCAGGACTACCATCTGGATCCTTGAATGAAGGATGTAACAGTCTCAGTGGTGGAGAGAGCCTGACTGTGCGCTGCCTTTCTTGCTTGCTCCTGAACTCTGTGTGTTGTGCGAGCAAGTGCCAGAAGTCCACTGCCACCTACTGTTCTGACAGCTCCCTAATGCTGATGATTTTTCAAATAAAAAAAGACTATCAAATGACTGTGTATAGATAAGATAAAAACAGAGCAAATTTAAACATATTTATATTTATTTATTTTTATTGTTCCAGTGCTGTGACTCAAGATTCTCAAACATTTGGCTAGATATGTCATGATTTCAATGAAGGTGAGAAGCAAGAGTGAAACTTTTTTAATGTGTTTAAAAATATATATTATTATGAGATAAATAAGTGGGGAAAAAAGTCAAATCTTTCTATTTGAACTCCCCCTCTGGCATGGGGCTCCAGCCTACCGTGGGGATGGACATGGAAGCGCTGACCATCATTAGAGGTCACAGCTTGGAGCTAAAACTTATTTAAAATATTTACACAATGAGCATTATATGGATAAATATTGCGGTCAAACTACCCCAGAAAACAATTGATCCTACATATATAGGATAGAACATGTCAAGGTTAACATTGTTACGAGCAGGGATCACATGACTCGTGTAAAATATTTTACGTTTTTATGTTTATTCTCAGCCCTCTACGACATGAAATGGATGCGTTCTGGCAGAGCATGTTTTGGGTCTATGACAGCGGCCTATTTCACACACACACACCACAATAGTGTCAGCGAGTACAGTCGCCCCACTGTACTGTCCGCTGTCTGCAGGCTTGTCTGCCGTGTGACTCCCTTCTCTTTGGATTTTTTTTGGGAGGCGGTCGCACAGTGAACAAGAGCCCACTCAGTCCATACGTGAGAGGAAGCATTGATGGCAGCAAATTAAGGGAAGCGATTTGACCAGTGTTTGACATGACAGGAGGGGAGAAGGCAAAATGCCTTATCCACACACGCATTGAGATTGGGTGCAGCGCCGTCCCGCCATGGTTCAGCTCCCTGTCAACAGCTACAATAGCATCTTGCCTGGAGGCTGTGTAACCAAACCCTCTCTTATCAACTGTAGTGCAAAACTCAGAGTGTGAGTGTTTGTTTCTGCAGGCAGGAGGGATGAATTCACTTGATAGGAATGCACAGCTGAGCGTTTTAACATCAACACACCTACTGCAAACTTGTTTCCTCTCTTCCCTTCTGAGCGGAACCAAAGCGTTCTCAATCTTCTGCTCTTCTTTTCTTGACTTGGCAAGCGCGTGCTAACGCAGGTCTGCGTATTTAAAGCCCGGCCACAGCTACAGGCGAGGCTTTAAAGATAGTGCGATGTTGAGCGGGTCAAAAAGCAGACCACCACGCCGGTGAGGGTTCACAGAGAAACTTTGAAAGTGGCTCCGAGGAGAGCAGAAAACTGGGGTTTAAAAGGTCAGGTCTGGAGGAGACTAGAGGCGTGCGGGCAGGTGAACGATTCAGGGAGAGAAAAAGAGGAGCAGGTAGTTGCACTTCTGACAAACAGTCGACTCTCATCAGGCAGCGACTCGCGCGGTGGAAGGGTTCTTCAGGTCAGCCAGTGACTGCAGGCTGGTGTGAGTGAGTGATTTAGTGCTGGCAAATTCGGGTCGGCAGGGACCAGCAGATGGTGTTGTTGTGATGTATTGTTTTTCAGGGGGAATATGCAAGATTTCATCATGCTTCAGATGAACAAGTTTAAAACAACAAGATAGACGCCCACCTGAGTTTACTATTGTTAGCATGAACGGCGCATCTGTATGGACACATATTCAAACACGCTTCCTCCGGCAGGTTTTGGGATTAAACTCACACGTTTCTGAATAAAATGAAATATTTTGGAAACAATGTTTTCTTTCAATCACAAGAATAATACATGTCAAGTAACTGAAGGACATAACATGCAGGTAACATCGCCTCCTGAAACCAACAAATCTCATCTACCCATTTTGTGAGAACTATCGATAAAAATGACTCGGGTGAAGGAAGTTAAAGATCACCATCGTCGCGAGTTGCAAAACACAGCTGATATCAGGTTTGTTACGTGTTCACCGCAGACAGACCGACGGACACGATGCAGGTCAGGTTACACACGACGACTTCTCGATTGTACAGACGTTTATTAGACATCAGACCACCATTAGTCTCGGAGTTTGTTTAATTCTGCTGGGTAGCTGAAGCTCACGCCGCCGTCAGTCATCCATCATGGTCGAGCTAAACGGCTACATGCTAGCTGAGTCAGGCTATTAATAACATTATCCAGGTCACGTAGTCCGACTAAGAGAAATTAAAATTTCTCTCCAGCAGTCGGACTAAGCTGTTTACATGCATTTTAAAAGTCCAAACTTAGTCATAAGACCGGAGTCAGCGTGAGGTTTCCAGGTTAGAAATGCCTGGAACATCTGCACGGAGAAACATCCTGAGGGCATCCACCTCATTGGTCATAGATTCACGTGGCTTATAGAAGTGCTTCGGTGGAGACTAAAAAAAAAAGCGGTGAGGGCAGCCTGAGGAAAACTTTCTTCATGTTTTTACAGTAGGCGTAAGATACGTACAACACCAGGCGACTGCTTCAGACACCATCTTCATCCAACATCTATTAAACTGAGCTGTCATTTCTGTCCCCGTTTTTCTCTCGCGTATCTGTCGCGACAGCTGTTCTTAAGAGAATATCTACATCCTGTCCTGGCTTGAAGACTCTGCTCTCAACCACCTACGGTTCTCTGAAAATAGACAAATAAACGGTGGGGAGCCTGAGACGCACATTCACAGCTCGCTGTGCACAGAAACAGTGAAATGCCTCTTGGCGAGTGCTGAACCTTCACCTTGTGTTGCTGTAAAAAACCTCCTTTATGTTCAGGTTAGCATCAAAAGCCAGAGGAGGTGTTCGGATATTTCTGCACTCTGTAGAGATTCCATTTTCAAACTGAGGATTTTATTGAGCAGAATGAGCGTTTTTAAGAGGCAGGAAGTAGCGTGCAAAGGGTCTAAACAAGAAGGAGATAAAGACACGGCTGACCTCTGCTTTTCAGAACAACTTTGGTGAGTTAATGTACTGTTCCTCAACATGCAAGGGCAAGCCAGCGCAAACAGGGACCCGCCTCTCCGCACACAGCACGGCAGTATCTAAACTGACAATCTTTGCAGTAGTTAAAATCAGCCTGTGGCAAAATGATACTCATTTTCTGAGTCATCGAACCGCTGGAAAACAAAACTCTCCCATTTGTCATTGAGTCCGAACCAACAGCTCACGCAAATTAGTTATCTTCCTAAAGCTGCTTGCCAGTGTCATTTTTCTCATGATCCGCCGACTTTGAGTAATAGTACTGCAGGTTTGCACCGGTACACGATCACAAAAGCAGTAATTATACGGTGTACAGCGAGGGACTAGATGGAGATACAAGTGGCAAGTGCAGACAGCACCGATTAATTGGCGGTTAAAGTGTGTTGTTGTCATGGCAACAAAGATAGCAGGCCACCTCTGAAATTCAGTTTCATATTAAACGCTCTCGCTTTTGTTACTCTGCCACTCTCTTTATCCTTAACCTCCCTCCCTCCCCGCGTCTGTCTCAGACTTTATCCCTGAAAAAACATCAGTCAAAGCCAGTTTAGCAGCGCCTGCCTTGTCTCTATATTTGCCCTGGGTTCTTGGTGCGACGCCGGCTCTTTCTCTTCCAGCTGTGCCCTCATCCATGTTACCATGTTAAGACAGTTATCAGACGTCGTGGCACAAGATGTGGGGGTGGAGGATTTGTTGCCACAGGGGTTTTCAATCTGTCCCCCCCCCCGCCACACCCGCCCCCGTGTTTCAAAGGAAAACACCATGTTTTGCATTGTTCATGGCAGTGCGCTGAAACTCCGAGGTAAAGTGTTTTATTCTGATCAGTGTAATCCAAGTGAGGGAGAAGACGTGTGGGAGATTAAGAGCACATTGATTTCAATGACCTTCCCCTTTTACTTTCTCTGGCTGACTTTGAAAAAAGGGCCCGGATTTGAGAGAGAAATGTGTCGAAGTGTTAAAGCTCCTCTGCTTAAAACTAAGTCCATTACATTACAGTACTGTGACAGCCAGAGTATAGTAAAATCACACCTAATCCTCCAGCAATAAAATGTAGTTCAGTTCAATATACACCGGCAAGACGACTTGAGAAACAGTGAGACACAAAAAAATGTTTGACTGGGCAATTCCTATGTCATACAATCTCATAAAAAAAAACACTGAGAGAGTGCAGACCTCCGCCTATAATGTGATCTAATGTCATTGGCCTTCAACAGGGGGTGGACAATTGAGGGGCCACATTCTGTACTGTGGCTGTTGTGACAGATGAAAGGAGAGCCTTAAAATGAACTTAAATTTTGTTGCTAACATATGTGAGACTAAAGGCTAAGGAAGTACTGTCCTATGAGGTATTTCTTCTAATTTTATTATTTTATTTTATTTTATTTTTTGGTTGTTAAAATGGATTTTATATTTCAGTAAGACAACCATTAGTTATAGGAGAAAAAAAAAGAAAATTAACACCTGAAAAAAACAACAACAAATTTATAACTTTTATTAAGCATACAAATGGCAATGTCTGCCCTGCATTTTTTTAGCCAGATGATTGAAAATTTTCTCTCACATTTTTATTATTGTCAGAATCATTAAATCAAATTCTAAAGGTTGGTGTTACACAGTAGGGGGCACCAGTGATACAGAACTCAACCAATGAAGAAGAAAACTGGCCACACACAACACAAGTGTGAAAAAAAATAAATACATAAACACGTGGCATCTGTATGGAGACATATTCAGACGGAAATTCTGTGGTGCAGAAGACATCGTGAGCTTCATCTCCACGAAAACTCCAGACTTCTCAGAGATCCAAGATGACGATAAAATGGATGGATTTCTCCAAGTTTTGAGCCTTATTTGAACTCTGAAAGTTGAAGTTACGTGATACCACAGAGGCTTCCTTACTGACAGCCTTGCAAGCTAAACCCAGAACGTCATTGAGAGGACGAGGATTCAGACAAAGCTGCAGATACCAAATCCTGCATGTTCCCTCCACGTTCGACCCCTAACAACAGATGAACATGCAGGTGTGAAAGGTACGAGTCGAGGTCGGGCTGATACAGAACACGTGTTAGCTCTCTTATAACATCACCATTGAGTGTCAACCTTGCAGCATGACTCATGGATTAATTGGAAAGAAAGATGAATGTGAAGAGGAAGTGGCGTGAAAACGCTGTACCGACGGCCAGGAGAAAGAAACTGACTTAAATATTTCGGGTGTGTGGGAAGCAAGTATGTGTTAGCGTCTGCATTGTTCCTGTGAAAAAGGCCAGATGAGTCAGGTAGGCTGCAGGGCAGAGCCGCTGTGGAGGCTGCAGACGGATCCGTCCGTCAGGTGGAAGAAGAAGTGGGCGGGGAGTGCGACCACAGACAGACTGGTCGGGTATCGCTGTTAATAAAGTGCAGACTAATGACCAAACAAGAACAAGATAGTGTGTGTGTCTCTCTGTGTGTGTGTGCGCTCTCTCAGCTGCCTTTGCATCAGGGATTTATCTTTGCCCAGCAGGCAGTGTTCTGCCATATGGTCCTCAGAGGAGACTTCCTATAACAGCACACAACCATACAGTGAGACACAAAGACTCAGGCAGAAATGCCAGAGAGGAAAACTAGGAAGAGAGTAGGACACTGATTTGTGAGCTAGACGGAGCCATCTGGTGCGTTTAACACCGGAAAGTACACAACACCACAGCAGTGTAAAACTTACTGGATGGACGTGTAAACCGGACAATGAAGTTTAAAGGACTGGGGGTTTGGTGACTGAATATTCAAATCTTTCATCCTTGTCTCACTTTTTGCTACAGTCTCAAGATGGCTACTCATAATAAAGAGACAAAAAAAAGACAGAGTGAATTAAAATATTAATAGATTTTACAGTACTGAGGCCTAAATGGCCCTGAATTACCCCCCGGCAGCAGGTGGGGAGGGGGTCCTGTAAGCCCCTCCGTGCCCATATGGTCTGGAAGCTTACGTCCCCCTAAAATCAGAGAAGACATGTCAAGTCATGCCCAGGAGCCAACGTAAGAGAGCTAAGAATCAGCAGTTTAGGGGGCAGCATGTGACAGTCATCGAGAACTGTGTTTCACAATCCAAACACGAATCTTTTTCTAAGACGTTTCATCAGAGGATGATGCATGACAAGCTGGAGATGAAGCAAGCTCATGTTCTGAAGTGAAAAAATGAGGCGCAGTCATGTCATATGATCCACCTACACAGCGACACTAATGGCATTAGCTACAGAGGAGCCTCGTCTCTGGACAGAACAGAACATTCCCCCGTCTTTTCTTCTCATCCGCCGCTTCTAATAGATACAACTAACATTTGTCTTAAGTTCAGCAGGCATCACTGAAGTGTTTCTGGGGGCAGATACAGCCTTTTGCCTCCATGTGAAGCCATGAATCCGGCTTCTATCTAGTGAGGAAAAACTACAACACTGCTACTGCAGAGATCAAACAGCAGCAAATGAAAAAAAACAATGTATTGAGGAGGCCAGGCAGATGGAGCAAGTGAAGGAGCAGAAAGACGGAGGACTACGGAGCGACAAAGTAGCTGAGGAGGGATGGTTTGGGGACAGGAAGACTTGGATGGAGACACCCTTCCTTCCTGCCCGCTCACACGTGCTGACCTCTTATGACACATGCGACAAACATTGGTGTCACATTAATCTTGCTTTTATTTCCTTGAAGTAGTCATCGCCTCTGACATCAAAACATGAAAGAACAAAGGCAGAATAAATAAGCAAAGAAAATTATGTTCAGTCATCTTCCCGTTTTGACATTGACCGTCATTTCCGGACTATAGAGCCGCGGCCAGTATATTTAAGAAGGGAAGAAGATCTTGCATAAGCCACAGCGGTCTATAAGCCGCGGGTGCAGTGGTGCTGTCTGCACTGTAGAAGGGTCAGCGGTGCAATTGGCTTCAAAATGCACGTGCACTAGTTTTGAAAACGGGGTCCATGAAACACGATGAAACAAACTAGGCAATGTTCTGAACTGGAATCTTCAAATCTTTTATTCACTCGAAAGCACTCAAAATGCGCTTTTTTTCACCTGTGTGTCCAATGTTCAGACACCACAGCCGGTCTCAGCTGTTGCTTCTCGTCCCCGGTCCTTCAGGAGATCAGCTCTAAGGGCAGAGCTGCGGACACGCGGGCAAAAACAGCACATTTTGAGCACTTAAAATGCCCGTGATTTCATCGGTTTGATGTAACCAGGCTCAATATTTTGGCGGCATGACGCTCTTTATCCTGTAAAAACCCACGTCCGACTTGGTCAGGTGATGTGTCTAAGTGAGAAGAAAACGACCAATCTTTATTCATTCATACATGCCTCAAAACAAGGTTGCAAGGCGAACAACCAGAGCCACCTGCAGCTCACATCCTCTGATGTCATTTATTTGACTTCCTTGCAAAGCAGCAAAACAGTCACTCAGATCATCGTGTCTCAGCGGCCTTACCTTGTAGTAATGGGTTCCATCAGGTCATGTAGCAACAGCAAGCCCTCATCTTTTGGTGCTAAACATGGGTGGACAGTGAGGAGTGCATATACTCAAGAAGTGAACTACATTTTTAAGAAGCAGTACTTGAGGTTCATTTTGTTTTACAATGACATGTTTGTCAATATAAGTTCTGGAAACCAGCTTTTGACATCATATACTGTCCCTATAGTTGGACTAGTTTTTGACCTGGCGTACCAGTACTTTACTCCAGTGGGAAAGTTTGTCTGTTTTTAGGTCATGACAACTAAATGCACTAAGAGACAAAACTGGCCTAGATTTCATTGAATTCTGTTTTAGGAGAAGGTTGGGTTCAGCAGGTATAAGCCATGTGGGTGGCATTTAACTTCCGTGTGTTTTGTTGTGGTGTAAAGCCTGAGTAAGTTCCTGGATTTTTTTTTCCTGTTTACACCTCATGTTAGCCTGTTTTTCTAGTCCAATAAGGTGACTTTGCAGAACTTTTTTTCCATTTAATTTAATACATAAAATAAATAAAGCGACTATTTGCTGTACAGTAAACAGCCACAATCTTGGTGTAAATTAATTTGTTTCATTTTATTTATTTTGTATTTTTGGCTGGTGCTTTTGACAGAGACAGCTTAGCTTTGTGTGTGGGCGAGTCCTGCACAAGTGCATCCATTGAACCCCAAATGGAGCTGGGAATTGATCCTAACTCAGACCTACTTAGTCCAGCATTCTGTGATTTAGCAAAGAGAATAATCACAGTGCAGCGGGACCCTGGGATGTGGGTCAGTAGGCTGGAGATTCCCAGTGTCACAGGAGACTTCCTCTTCCAGAGCTCCACACAGGATATGAGCAATTTCCTCCTCAAAGCTTCTTTCTTTTTCTTTTCTAAAAATTCCCAGAAATAAGTGGAGGGTTCAGATCTGGGGCGTGATTTTTGAGATAACACACGATGGTGGTTTAGTGAGAGGTAAACCCACTCTAGATCAAACAGGGAGGTGAGTTGGTTAGATGGGGAATCAAAGATCTCAGAGGAAGTGTATGACTCATTCATAAACTTTGTGATTTCATCTGGGAATAAGGAATGCTTGGCTCTGACTCACGTTCCGTCACGCAGGTTTCCTTCTGCTGCGTTGGACAAATACTTGGGCTTGTGAGCTTTAGTGTCTGAATGGTCAACATAAATAAGTGACTTTTTATTGGTCCACCACGAACCAGATGCATCAAGGATGATGCTTGTTTGGTAAACACCGAAAAATCCTTTTCTAGCTACCTCAAAACAAAAGTTGTTTCAATACAGTTCCGAGTACAGAGCGCCTGTTAAGATAAAGAGAGTATTAACAGATGCATTCAACTGCATTACGATAGCATTAGCTCAAATGCTAACTAAGCAAGAGCTATCTAGGCTAACTGGGACAATCCTGGTTATGTGACATCACACGATGCAGGCTTTCCAAGTCGGAAATGCGACTACGCAATGCAAGATGGCTTCCCCAAATGCCAACAGAAACTAGAAATTTTGGGTCGACGAAATAAACTTTTGGTGAATTTGTGTTTCCTTTTCATCCCACAACTTTTCTAGTTGCAAATGGAAACCAGACAAGACACGCATAAGACTAACTTTTATGGACGTTACCATCTTGTTTTCCGACTTCAACAGCAGGAACGTGCTGACCTCAGCTGTCACATCCTTCCCAGGTCCGACTTCCTGTTTCGGCCGCTGGAAGAAACCATTGACTGTTTGGGGTGTCAGCGACCGTGGCAATATTAATTGAGCAGTGTGAAAAAGAATTCGCCATTTTTTATTTCCTGAAATTTTGTGACACAAAATCGTCGAGGAATCATGACAATTTGTGAGTCAGAAATGTCTTTCCTGTAGATTTTCATAATACTGTAAACATGCGTAGTATCAATATATATTTGCTTTATATAGTTGGAATCAGATCATTGTTTATCCAATAATCTTACACAGACCTTTTTGAATAAGAGGATATTAACTATTTTTGGGGGTATAAACGTTCAGCCTTTCTATCACTAATTATTATTATTGTTAATATCATATTTGAGCACCCAATTTTGTCACCAATATTGGCATCTTAACAAAGGCAGATCAAAACATTTAATAAACAAAATGAGTCCGCTCACTCGATGCCTTGTTCAATACCATTTTTGTAGATACTCCCAAGAGCAGGTCGTCCTTGTGGTTGTTGAGATTATGAAAGAGATGTTGCATAAACCTGCCTGAGAAGCGAAGATGGTGATAAATCTCTCCTCACTGGAGGACGGCATAGACATCATAGACTGAAAGATAATAATAGAGATGCATGCCTTCGCGGATAGCAGCTTGACTTTATGTCAAGACATAAAAAATGCAGTACATTAGGAGGTAATGCACAGAGGAATAAAGGTAGTCGCCAACAGGGGCAGGGGTCACGGTTGTCACAGCGTGTTAGCCTAGATACGGAAGTCGCCGTAGTGACAGGAGGGCCCGCTGGTGGGAGGTGGTCATGTAAAGGAGTGTAATTCCATAAAGGGGGATGCGGAAAGCTAAGTAAAAAGATCTAAGAAAAATGTAGGATGAAATGAAAACAAGAGATTGTGTTTGATCGAGACATGATGAAGCAGATTCAAGTCACAGTGCTACAGTTTTCCGCAATGCAAATCGATTTGATCCAGCATTAAGCAAGGTGACATTGAGGAGGCTTCTGGTTCGTAGGATTTGAAGCCCATTCATCGGGGAGAGATGCGGGACAAGCACTTCAGTTTAATTTGGCGGTAAACACATCAAGATGTGTGGACAGCTGTATGTTCAGAGACACAAACCAAAAGATAAATGGCTCAATATAAATCAGAACATTTCCTCTTAATGAAGTCAGTTTTTACATGCTGTGACCAGATCTGCTGCTTTCTGGTTCAGAGAAAGACTATGTTTACACAGCAACAGCCCCACTGGGACCCACTGAAGCCGGGGAAATTCACACCTCCTGAAACTACAGCACAGGTCGACGGCCCAGACAAAGTTAGGGGTCGCCAGCTGGTGATGTCGCTGGAACAGGCAAGTTTTATATGACACCTAAAGAGGGGAGTGTGGACTTTCAATTCAAGTTTTGCGCTTGTAAGTGACAAATGACTATATATATCACTCTTAAAAGAGGATCAGCACCTCTAAAGCCATGGCTCTCAACCGGAAAAGGATGAGTTGCTCTCTCAGGGTGAGGAATGAGTTCCTGCCTCAAGTGGAGAAGATTAAGTAGCTTGGGTTCTCAAGTGAGGGGGTGAGGAAGTTGGATGAGGGGCAGTATTGCAGTCACTCTACCGCATTGTATGTGAGAGAGAGCTGCGCCAAAAGGCAAATCCCAACTAACCCTCTCTTATGGTCATGACTGAAAGAACAAGATCTTGGATACAAGCGGCTGAAATGAGTTTTCTCCGACAGGTAGCGGGCGTCTTGAGATGTGGTGAGGAGTTCCGTCACTCAGGAGAGACTCGGAGTAGAGCTGCTGCTTGTCCGCATTGAGAGGAGTCAGTTTCCGGTGGTTCGGCCAGCTGAGAGGAGACCGAGGGGTCGACCCAGGACCAGGTGGAGGGACTCTTCAAGCTACTACTACTTGTTTAATGCATGGCTTGCCACACTGTCTTCACAGTTAGCAAGAAACCACCAAGGAAACCATTTCCCACACATTCACAAATAGCTAAGAACATGCTACAATATTCATCAT
This sequence comes from Synchiropus splendidus, assembly GCF_027744825.2. NCBI lineage: Eukaryota > Metazoa > Chordata > Actinopteri > Syngnathiformes > Callionymidae > Synchiropus > Synchiropus splendidus. Next base: position 18,875,791 of record NC_071341.1, on the reverse strand, counting down.
CAAAAGGGGCAAGACAAACGATGCAAACCACATCCAGGTCAGACTGGCGCTCAGCATTCTGAACATGACATTCTAGCAGAGTTTGTGGCGTAGGCGTGCTAGCGGTAGCAGAGTTTGGGGGTGTGGGTATCATTATTTTACAAAATAACACGCTCTGGGACTCGTAGCGAGAGGTAAAGACTACGACTCCGCTGGCTTGTGGTTTTCTCACTGAAACTGTCTGAAATAACACAAATTGCACGGTCAGGTCCCAACAGAAGCCGCTAGACTTCCCGCTTCTCTGCGTGACCAAGCAAAGTGCACCATCATCAAAGCGTCTTACGCTACAAGGAAAATCCACTTCTCGTAAGTTGTCTGCCCAAAGAGCTGACCTTGTCATTCATGAGCACAACCACAACTCAGGAGGAGCTGAGGAGTTGCTGGTTCAAAGTAAAACCGGAGACATTCATATGTGGACGACTTGGAAAACACCCGTCGATCCAGGCAGCAGGGTTGCGGCTACAGGTCCGACAGCACAGACGGTGAAGGAACTGTTCCTGCAGCATCACATGTTCTCAGTGAAACCAGCGAACAAAAGCCATTTCCCCACACTGGTCCTGTCTGACTGGCTCCTTGGCCTAGTTTCCATTTTGGTTCGAGCCATGGTGTGAACCGAGGCAACTGTGCTATGATCATCTAAAGATGGATATAGAGAGAAGTTTGGCTGGTGCCCACTGGGATCTGTCTTGTGACACAGTAGGGCGGCGTCTGCAGGGCCCTTGAGATAAACCTCCCTCCTTTATTTCTGTCTTTTATCTGCATTCCCCTGTCCACCGACTAACTCTTTCTCCCTCCACAGACAAGATATGTTCCACCAGCGCTCACAGGGCCCAGGCGATAGACATGTCCAGACATTAGATTTGGAGGCATGATAGGAATGGGAGGAATTCTGGGGCATTCCCATGCTGACGCAGCCAGTGAGAAGCCGGCGCTCTGGTTCACATGGAACTGAATGGAGGATTGGAAGATCACTTATAGGGTTTCTGTGCTTTACACAGCTGGGTTCATTTTATATTAGGATGTGGGGAATATTATCATCATCAATGAGGAGAAGACACAATTATACACCACTTTTTGGACAATTAAATCGCTAAAATAATATTAATTTAATACAATGAAACAGATGAGTTTAGAAACAGTTAATATGTGTTCCCCAGTCTAAAGTGTTTCCAATGAAACAATAAATCTGAGTAGAATTTTCAAAGCATCAACCTGTTAAATTGCTCAGAAAACTGTTTATCTTTAAACAGTTACAGCTTTTCCAATATTATTATCACCTTATTAAAACTAAAGCTCTTTTAGTGTCTTGAAAATATTTGGATAAGAATTTCAATTTTATAAGAATTTCAAGTACATTCAGAGTAGTGGAACCCCTGGTCATTGTGTAGTGAAAAACCTCCCTGAACCAAAGCAAACAGATGCTTTTGTATGCTTTTGTTCAGGGATTTCTCCATGTTTGTTGTTGTTGTTATCATCCTAGCTGCCACGTGTCTTGTGCATCAGTGTGAGCAGTGGACCAGGAACTCCTGCACTTACAAAGGTTCCCTGTTGTCTGGAGCGTTTTTAATAAATTCAAATATTTTGTTGTTGTAATGAATTAATCGTAGTTAACTTATTAAAGTCCCACCAAATATATATATATATATATATATATATATATATATATATATATATATATATATATATACACAAATTGGCATGAAAGCTCATTATACTCTCTTCATTTGAAGATTTATTCAGCATCTGCGATGAAAGGATTCTTAGAAAAGCAGGCATGTTTCCCCCTGTTAAATTACTGGACTGTTCTAACCAGTGGCTTGCAGCAACTCCAGGCCAGCCGTTCTCAAAAACCAACCTCTAAACTGTGTCGGAATGTTGCTGGAATTTTAACTGCTGTGTGCTTAAATGGGTCCAACACAAGTAAACGGCAAAGCATTTGTGTGTCAGCGTACGAGTGACACAGAAGGGGAAAAAAAAAAACAAAGCTCATTCAGCCCTGAAGGGGAAAGCAAACGGCCAAGCAGCGGCGTTGTTATGGTGATGCCTCTCGCAAAAGACACGTATCAACTATCTTGCTCTGATTCTTGTCAGTTAACTTGAGGTTTTTATGAAAGGGGGGATCAGATGAGCGACAGTGGGAAAAAACAAATGCACCGTTTTGAACAGAAAAGTGACTCCAAAATAGCAGGACGGCGCTAATTCGGCAGAAGAAGTCCATCTAATGATGAGAAGAAAGAAGAGAAACGCAGGCGCACGCCGCCCACATCCACTGCCAGCATCACAACACTTCCTGTCACCACTATCACCAGCACAAATCTGCTCACAAAGATACTCACTCGGGCTGATGATTATAAAGTCAAAGTGAATTGATGGATTAATTCGATGCCGATCAAACCGCTCTACAGAGGCAGATGATCAAACACGCCCTCCTCTCTTACAGTCAGCAGTCGAGCTGTGACTGAGCTGCCTATAGGTCACGAACCCCCCCTTTTAACCATGGAAACCACATCACATGACCATCTCCCATGACCAGCAAGCAGTGATGAGCCAGGCCATCTGCAAACCTGAACACAACCGTAACCCAGCGGCTAAAAATAGACCAATTAAACTCCTCCAAAAGGGACACATTGCAGAGGAAGTACAGCTGTTGAGAGGAAGCGAAACTTTCACCTTAGCAGAGATAAAAAAGAAACAGGAACTCTGCCACTGTTCTGTCCCTCCACAGGGCAAATTCTTCTGCTATCAGATGTTTATACCACAGCAAGAGATGGACGGTGTTTGGTTTAACTCCAGATTTCACGTTGAATCCACAGCTTTTACACCTAAAGTTTGCCCTCAGTGCGAGAGTAAGAGGTTCATCTGAGCACGCCTCAGCAGAGGGGAGTTAGTTAGCAGCAGGACAAGCAGAAACCAGCTGGAAGACCAGGCCAGACTAGCATACCTACTCTGAATACCTCCCTCAGGCCATGCTGCAGCTACAGCAGCAGCAAGGTAATCTCCATAGGTAAACACAAGCAGAGGCTGCTCAGTCAGAGCCACCTCACATCATACCATCACACCCACACGCGGCACACAGGCTTCAGGCTGTGAAACAACTACCCACACAGTAGGCAGATCGACATTCCTATAGCGACAGCCCGGCCAGGTCTCATGAAGCACGGATCCCAGTTGAGCTAGTCGTCGATGAATACATTTGCTGTGCCCATCCTCTTGCTCATAAAGTGCCCTTCTTCTTGATCTCCACAAGTGAGGCGGTGAAGTCAAACAAGCATGCCTTGTTTGGGCAACACTTGAGTTTCACTTTTATGATCCCACCCTGCCTTTCAGTCTCCCTGATCTCTACAGCTACCTGCAACAACACAGAGAAACTTGAGGTCAAAGCGAAGTGGAAAAGCAGCTGAGCCGCTGTGTGAACACCTATTTGACGCAACAGTCACTATCACACGCTCACGATCTCCTTCTTTTTTTCCACATTAACCACAAAAGCAGAAGTCTGAATACGCCGTTGCTAACGGCTGAAGTGGTGGATGATGTTTTTTGAACCACGTTACGGGAGGGAGGATGGAATAGTTTGGATTATTTGTCAACAAAAAGGAGAGGCAACTTAAAAGACGCAGAGAGAAAACGCTGCTGCCAACAGCTGCAATTTTTCACTCAATATTTTCCACCATCTATTTCAGCTTTACAGTTACATAGTGTTTTTTTAGCATTTGAAATGACATGGCTATCAATAACGGTCAAATTCAAATGAGCACAGAGGAACGGCAGGAGAGGGATTGGATGGCACAAAAAACATTCATATGAGCGATAGTTTAGCATCGTGATTGGCCGACATGTATTGCTTTTATTTACATGAAGCAACTTCTTAGTCGACAACCAGCAAAAACGTGAGTCATTGAACAAGCTTTCCAACTTTACTGAATGGGTCTGGGCTACTTCCTGGTCTACCAGGAAGTGGAACCTATGTTTGGGAAACATATATAGCCTTTTGCTAATATAAATGCTGTGGTTGAGGTAGAAAATTTCATTCATTTGAAGTTTTGTCAATTCATTTCAAATCCGACCGCGACTGTCGGACGTGACATTATCGCCCACAAGCGCACACTTTCGGTACCTACGCCAATAGTTCTTTGGAACTTGAAAAACCCCAGTTTGCGCTACAATGTTAGCAAAGATGGCAGCGACTATGTGAAGAGGGTATCAGTTTTTCAATTGGATTTTGCAGGTTGTGGCAGCAGCATCAATACTATATCAAGGTGGCAGTGTGTTACAATATACGACAGAGAAGATATTTAAGAATTTTGTTTTTTAAAAATAAGAAAGTATAAAGCAGAGAGGCAGCCTAGTGTTGTTTTTTAAAAATGCAATTTGTATTAAAATTCTTGTTTTCAAAAACAGACAGCCCACAGAGAGCAACAGGCTGCCCTGAAATGGAACAATCAGGTTCGATTTGTCAACGGTACATCATCATATTTCCTACTAAAAAAACAAAAACAACAAAACATGAACAGAACAAACAGAATTCCTTTGATTTAAGAGGTCCGGAAGTGTCTGTTTGGCGCTGCGGTTAAGTCAATGGGGCTCCAGTACCTGTGCATTTCAAGATAAAACGGTTTGGCCACCAAACAAAGTGAACAAATCAGAATTAAAAATACAAAAAAAACATTGACAGAAAATACTATTTTCTTTTTCAGCCTTCATGTCTGAATGTGTTGCGGAATGCCATGATGAAGGTTCTTTTGGTAATAGATGAAGGTTGGCACTAGCGCTGAACAGCTGATGTATTTTGGAAAGGCACTTGACATGGGGTCACCGTCCCCATGTCACTTCAGTTACGGTCCTCTCGCACACTGGAGAGGAGACGAAACAAACAGTGGCACTCTTCACGTTACTCCGACAGCAGATGACGGCGTCGATTTCTTCGACTTCGGAGGAGAAAAATCTGAGTGTTTTCAAGCTTTGCTCCGATACGGGTCGGGGGCCGAAGAACATCTTCACTCGTCCCAGACTGTGCAGTTACTTAACAAAATAGACTTTGATTCTCTTTGTATACAGAAATATCCTTTTGTGAGTTTCTCTCTCGCTCTCTCTCCAGCTCTGTAATCGTTCGGCTCCAGCTGTTGATGGATGTTGATGGAACTCTGACACTGTGTTGACATCAATGGCAGACACTGATCATGCAGCAAACTCCAACCCAGCAGAATTCCTGAAGAGTGGACCCCTCCCTCCGTCTCACTCGCTCCCCTCCTCCTCCTCCTACGCTTGTCCCCCTGCAGCATTCCTCTCCCTTCGTTTTCCTCCAAGGCCAGGGGGAGACACGAAGAGCTCAACAGTACACAGTTGCTGCAACACACTGACACAAACAAGAGAGAGGACGAGTCATCACTTCGGTAAGAACTGCAGCAATTGAGACACACATTTCTTACAAGTGAGATTTTTCAGACTGACCACAGCTGACGCTTCATAAATCAAAATCTAATAATATTATTCACAATAAGTACGACTGAATTCCACCACATTGTGTTCAAAGGAAGAGTTTGGCGAAGTTGTTTCAGTATAAATCTGCCCTGCAGTTCACATGCCAGGCCTGTATGTGATGCTGTGAAGCTCACAGAGAGAACACAGAAGAAGGCGTGGTACAGGAACAGGATCATGGCAAGCAAAATGAAAACCAGATTTCTCGCCCAACATCTTCCCGCAATCTTTGTTGCTGTGAAGGTCGTAGAGGCGACGATAGTTTCCTGTTGACCAACTTGGGTGAGGTCACCAAAACAGCCTGGACATTACAAGCTTTGAATCTGAAGCCCAGATGCAAGCAACCTCTAGTCGAGTCTTCATTTTGTTTATTAAAATAAATAAACGCATCATATTTAAGGTCAAATAATCCCTGAGCAGCCGCAATATACTTTCAAATTGACTTAAAATAATAGGAAAAATACTAATATACGGCCTCCGCAGCATAACAAAAATGGCACCCACTTCCCTTCACGATTGAAACTGTTCGGATTATACAGAAATACTTCCAGGATTCTTGCTTAATAGTAGTTGATAAACTGTCAGTGCAAGCTTTGCACAGACTTCAGTGACTCACTATAGTGTATCAATGATGAACTTGAAGTCAACTGTGCGCACAATCCCCAAACCACCGGGAACCGAAACACTTGTGGAAATCATGACCACAACCTTGTCTTTGTGAAACTGAGTCAGGACTTGTCTTTATGGTAATGACTCAAAACACTGCCTGAATCAACACAACAAAAGAGTAAACACACTTACAGATTGACACGGGAACATGAGGAACCGAATGAGGTCGTGATCGTGTGTTTAGCGAACTTAACTTCGATAGTTGCGTGTTGCTTTATGCTACGAGAACAAAACAACTACTCGGACTCGCGGTACATGACAAAAACTAGTGCAATAAAAACATGGCTCACAAAAAGCTTAAACCGAATAGGATTTTTAAAGTGTCATGCTCTGTTGTTATAAGAGTTTCAGCCTGTTTTTGTCAACAAATGAACACGAGCAGGAGGAAGTTCGTCTGGCTGTGTCAGCTAGAGATTCCCAAAATAAGAGAGTTGTACTTACCACTGCAAAACTTCAAACCGAGCAAAGACTTTTGACTTGTATTGTCCCTTATAGAATCACGCAAGACGAGCAGCACTGGTCGTCGCCATTTGGTGTGGAGGAATAGTTCATCTGCCGGACAATCTCCGCGAACAGCTCGTCCACCGAGCTCTTGTTTTTGGCTGAAGTTTCCATGAACGGGCAGCTCCAGTCGTCCGCCAGAGCCTTGCCCTCCCCGGACGAGACCTCGCGCTCGCCCTCCAGGTCCACTTTGTTGCCCACCAGGATCATCGGCACGCGCTCGCACCGCTTCACCCGGATGATCTGGTCCCTCATGGGCTTGATGTCCTGGAAGCTCTGCTGGTTGACCAGGCTGTAGACCAGGATGAAGCCTTGTCCGTTTTTGATGTACAGGTCGCGCATGGAGGCGAACTGCTCGGTGCCCGCCGTGTCCAGGATCTCCAGCACCGACGGAGACGAGTCCACCTCGATCTCCTTCCTGTAGAAGTCCTCTATCGTGGGGTCGTACTTCTCTATGAAGGATCCGGTGACGAACTGGACGGTCAGGGCGGACTTGCCCACCCCTCCGGACCCGAGAACCACCACTTTGTACTCTCGCATGGCTCCGCTCGCCGCCCCGCTGGGTCTCGAACCGCTCGCCGCTGCGCCTCCGCCTGCAGTTTTGTACACGCGCTCAGCTCCGGCGGTTACGGGGCGTGGTCGCCAACTGTCGCCTCGGGGTGGGGGGGAATGTGGTTCTTTCTGAACCGTGGTCACTGCTTTTATTGTGTCATGCCGCGGACCCCGACCACACTCCAGCCGGTTCCTGATCCAGCTCCTCCGGTTTTGGCTCAAGAGTAGCTTGCGCGCTCTCTGTTAGCAGCAACTTATTCAGCGAGTGGTATCGACTTCCCACTAATCCTTCAGAGTAAAAGCATATTGTTTACAACTCATGATGGAAAAGTCTCCTCTAACATCATATTTTATGTACTATTTAATAAATTAACGGTGTATTCGCCCTTTTAAAATACAAATAAATATGATTTTGTACGGTATAATCTGCATTAGGTGAATATTTAGTCAACATCCGGTGCCTTCTCCGCTAACCTCACGCTACTGTTGACGTCACACGTCACTCCACGAGCACGCTATCGTCACCCAATTAAAGGTGCAGTGCGTCTATTATCGCAGAGTCCAACTCAGAGGAGCCACACCTTAGTTTCGACATCTCTGAACTGCACTTGACTCATCTTCTCACGTCTTCCAGGAAGAAGAACAGAAAGGTGTGTTCAGTGAGTCATTTCACTGTGATGCAACCTAATGTGGATTCTGTACTTTCTAATCCATGAATCTGTTTCATAATCTCTCAAGTCATATTCTGTGAATATAATGTGAATATTCATCTCAAAAAACATCTGGAGGTCGCGTAGATTGAAAATGAGCAGTTAGTTTAGAGCTACACTCAGCTGTGTGTGCGTGTGTCTATAATTTATTAATTTATTTCTGTTAACTTTACTCATAATTTAACATTTCTGCTGCCACTAAATAAACCTTCTTCAGCTGCCGGACATTGCCAAAGTGTGTTGAAGGGCAAAACTCAAGTCAAACCTCAGTTCATGACTACCCTGTTTGTGAACAATAAACTTCCACTTTTGGCACAAACAGTGACTCATTTGGTGAATAATCAC